>NW_027280141.1:252500-443452 GCF_046629955.1 Centroberyx affinis
ACTGTGGCGGATGATTTTTGCGTTATTTTCAATGAAAGGAGCTATTTGTATCCTTGAAATGCCTTCTAGAAAAAGAAACATAGCCTAATTTCACAAAACCACTTGTTTTCCCATGAATAATAAAGATGACAAATGTTCCCTGCTTTTATTTCCCCGCTGGCTTCTTAGGGACTAGTCTTTTTATAGGCTACCCTATTGTGTAAATATCAGTAAGGCCTTTCCTTCAGAGAAGCCTTCGACAGCTACTGTATATTATATATAGTCCCTCCACAGTGGCTAATTAGTCAATCAAACCCTTATTATGCCACTGAATGACTCCTCTGTCCTCTGCTGTACTCAAAGTGAAAAGCTCATTATAACCAACTATTTGGATGAGGCATGCAGCACCACTGAATCTTTTTGTCATCTTCAACAGCTCTAGCAAATTAAATCCCATCTATTCACTCCACATAAACTTTGAATTCAACCTGTTTTACCTCATCGCTCCAAATGACTTCAAAGACCCCATTAAATGACATCTTTAATTCCTTGATATGATGCATTTCCTGTTGAAACAGGATTTCAGGGCAGGACATAATGCAGCGAGGGATCATTCAAAAGTCTAAACCAATGGAATATGAGTCAGGGAGAGAAAGTATTTGATGGGAGGGGTGCAGAGGGGTGGGATTGGTCAAAAATTGTATGTTTTTTTATTGGTTAGAAATGTATATTTACGCCTACTAGTGTGGCATGAGGTCACCATGAAAGATACTCGGGAGTTAATGTCACAGGGACTATAAAATGCATCTAAAACCCCTTCTAGATACATAGAACTAGAGTATGGATGTGGATGATTGTGTTGCCATGCAAAATGGAAAACAAAATTATATGCAGTAGAATGATAGCATGATGATTAGATGGAAAAGACACATGGACTTACACTGAAGCCTTTTGATTGTGTTTCATATACACCTTGGGACTGTACTGGAGACAAAGCCGCAAGGTAACCACAACTCAATACTAAAACAGTGGCCTGTAAACGGATGAAAGAGGAAACAATAAGGGCCTGATGTAAAGAGACAGATGTACATTGAAGATGAGGAAAAACACTCAATAAAGCCGACACGGTGCTTTCAACTCTCCCTGACTGTTTCACTCTTTTTTACCATCTCATTCAGGCTTTGAAGTTGAAATCAAGGTCTTCTGTTCACACCAGTAACGGTGAGTGGACAGAATTGATTTGATGTTGATGAAAGACAGACCTTGAATGTGTGTGTGTATGTGTCTGCTTGTGTGTGTGTGTGTGAGTGTGTCTGCTTGTATGCGTGTGTGTGGTGTATGAACACTTCCCTATCCAATGCCTAGGTGCTCCATCTTTTGCCACTGAATATGTAAGTCATAATATGCAAAATCATTACCACTTTCGGTACCATATTTAACCATTTCATCGTCTTTTTTGTACACTCTGCAGGTAAATTACATGTAAATATAAACCTCAAGGTAGTTGAGAAAGTCCTTGTCAGCTTCAATCTACAGGATCTTTCTGTTTGTCTCTACATGTTCCCTTTCTCTCTCTATCTTCCTTTGTCCCCCTCATGGATGTATTTTCCCTTTGATGGATATACAGAATGTTGAACATGCATTGCCTGTTGTGTATCAGCGAATCTTCGAGAGAGAATACACGTTCATCAATATTCATAAGTGGGTCAGGATTGGTATGGTGATAAGATTCAATCAAGAAGAAAAATGGCATCTGTCACACCTATCTTCCATCAGCGACTGCCCTAGTGATTGCACTTCATGTCTTCAATCGTGGACGAATCTATTCAAATCGTGCGTTGTAGCCTTAACAAAGGAGGGGGGGAAAGTTCAGCTTTTCGTTGTCCTCTTTGTCTCTAAAATGTGACATAAACAGCCGCATTGACTTTTGCCCTTTAAATATTAACATGATTATATCACCAGTGCTCTTTTCTTCATCTCTCTCTCTCTCTCTCTCTCTCTCCCCATTTGTGCCTTTATTTTATTCACCACACTTCTACTCTAGTTTTTACATAATGACATCTCTGTCCTAGTTAGTTTCCTGTGTTGTATTGCTACCCATGCATGAACTCTGGTTTACATCCGTAACGCCTGGACAAGAGCTAAATAGCAGCTTCATGGCACATTTGTGAACACTGATGCATTCCTCAAGTCTGTTCATAAAGTCTTCATGTAACACTTGTTATTTGCGTCATAGCAGGGAAACAGTGTGTCAATTTACTGGGAGGAAATTGTCAATATAAAGTCTCCTTGGCAATTGTCACTTTTAATGAAAACATAACTTGGGGTTAACCTTACAACTTTTTTTTCCAGAGTCCCTGCATGCTTTGCTGAGTCAGGCTGATGCTGTGAGTGTGTTTAGGTGTGTGTGTGTGTGTGTGTGTGTGTGATTGTGTGCGCAAATAAGAGTGCACAGATGCATGCATATGTGTGGGTGCCTTCAGAAATAGTCTTTCATTGCCTATGAATTAAACATTTTCATGATTGACGATTACACTACCAGGCATTCGTACGTCAAGAACCAGTTCAGGAGTTACTGGGTAGAAATTAAGAAAATGTCTGTGCGTAAGGCCCAGCACTGGATTAGACCATCAAACTGAAGACAAGCAAGATCTACTTTTTAAAAATTTTCATCCGAAACCACGGCATCAACAGCCAGACGGACTTCTGTCCATTTAAATTTTAAGCTGGTTATGTCATCAGTGCTGTTTTCTTTCTCTGTCTGCTCCTCTTTTGCCTTTTATTCAACACTTCTCTATTCTATTCTACTGCCATCGCTCCCCTGTTTATTTTATTGTGCTGCATTTGATAACACAAGACTTATTGTTCGCTGTAGCATGGATCGATAATGTGCGTGTGTGTGTGTGTGTGTGTGAGTGTGCTGGGGAAGCGTGTTGCAGGGCCTGGACAGGATCGGGCCAGCCAGAGTGACTCAGACTGGTGCTTTTTCATGCGCTATTACAAAGCTATTTTTACGCCCCCTTTCTCTTGCAGCCCTGTTCTGTTTTAGTTTCTCTCCTAAAGTGATTTTTCATCCTTTGTGGCTCGACACTGGTACACTGCTTCGGTGACATCATGATTTTTTTTGAAGTGATATTTCACTGTTACATAGCATTTGCAGTTTTTGACATGCATTGGGGCTGATATATGTTCAGAGCCTATATTAGCTGTCCCCGGCATCCGTAATGATGTCATGCGCTCCCTTCTATTTTCCTAGAGGCGTACTGTAAATTCTATTTATAACACACTGCATTTTGTTTCTGATCTTTATATGGGCCTTTTAAAGAGCGGATTTTGCCCGTTTTTAATCTCACATAAACAGAGTCAAAGTTAAAGCTGCACTGGCCAAGATTCTTATGTAATAATACACCCGTCTCAGGGCATTTGAGGTCGGAGATTTGCAATCTATGTAGCTATAGCTTACACGATATTCTGCAGATGTCCGTTCCTCGTGTTCGAACTGAGCTGGGTAAAAAAGCCTTTAAATACTCAGCTGCGTCCACATGGAACGCACTACAGGATGATTTAAAACTGACTAATATGATTTCCTTTGGTGAATTATCTTCTCTTATGAAGGGTCTAGAAAGTAACTATACTGGACAATGTTTCTGCACTGTTTAAATTATGTACTTGATTGAGTCTATTAATGTTGATTGGTCTCTCTTGCACTCACCTGGTTAAATAAAAAAACAGGGCTGCATGTTTTAATAGACCTTATACATTACCCTGCATGGAAAAATTATCTGGTGCAAAGTCACAGTGGCCATTTTAAATATAGTAGCATAATATTATATTATAATATAATATCCATTAGACATAGAAATTACTTTTCTGCTGCCAGCATTTGCAATAGCCTTTGAAGCCACACCAAAACATATGTTTTTAACATATAGAACCTATGTATGTTTGTGTTGCTTGAGTTTGTGTATGCTTACGTGTGTATGTGGGCGCCATCAGGATAAGCTCCAATGTGTACAGAGGCACCTTTAAAATATGCAGGAAACAGGAAAAACATTCCCAATGCCTCTCTCTCTCTCTCTCTCTCTCTCTCTCTCTCTCTCTCTCTGTGTGTGCCTCTCTCCATGCAGCTGGGAGAGGTACAGTATCACTTGCAGGAAACAGGAAAAACATTCCCAATGCCTCTCTCTCTCTCTCTCTCTCTCTCTCTCTCTCTCTCTCTCTCTCTCTCTCGTTGAGACGGTCCTTGAACAATCAGAGTGTGATAATAGTCAGTGTGTGCCAGCAGCAGGGATTGGTAAATGAATGCAAAGCTCCCCCATGCATCCCCATCCCCATCCCCAGCACAGGTGACTCGTCCAAAGGCACAGCACACAGCTTAGCGTAGCAGCATAGCCTGAGACTCAGAGCCCATGCTATCTTATCTTCTCTTTCCTCTCTCTCTCTATCTCTCTCTCTTAACAAAACTATCTCCACAACAGACACTAGCCAAAAGGCAGAGGACCTTTATCTTTACCTTTTGTGCATCAAAATCAAATAATGGACAAGAACAGCCATCATCTCCATGGCTGTCTTTCTAGGTGCAGCAGAAGAGGGAGCAGACACCTATACTACAATGGAGAATACGCACTAAGCATTTTGCTAGCTCTTTTATTGCCGCAGTGGTAAGACTTCATGGTAAGCACCTGAAGTAGATCTCCTGCACTTGCACCGTCGGCACTTTTGCACATAATGTTTTATGCTTCTTACTGTAATTCATTCAGTAGGAGCAGCAATTGCATTTTCATTTGTGCGTGTGTGTGTAGGTGTGTGTGTGTGTATATATACTGTATGTGCACGTGCATGTCTGTGCATGTTTGTGTGTGTGTAACTGTGTTAACATGCCCTGTTTTTTGTACTTTTGTTTTTTCGTGTTACATGTTTTAATCTTCTTTGTATGGACACAGATCAACAGAGTTTTCCTTTCAGGGATAATGCAAATGAAATCCTCCTCTTCTCCCCTCTCTTACTGCCTCCTTTCTATCTCCCCCTCCCTCTTTCTTCCCCTCCATCTGCTGTTGCACTGACTTTATCTTCTAGCATCTCTTCCTTTCTCCCCTCTATCTGTCCCTTATGAATTCTCTCTATTGTTTCTCCTCTTTGCAGCTCGTTCCTTCCTTTAATTTAGTAGGGACAGACACTCAGAGGCAAGAGAGAGATAATAGATATTTTCATGATGTTCTATCAAAGCCCGAAGGTTAAATTTGTCTTTTCGCTTGATTCCCTCAATAGGAAGGTCAAAGCACAGGTTCTGGAGCTGGAAAAGATTCAGTGTTTTGCTTAAGGACACCTCAGCAGGGTGAATGGTTTCTGCCACGTGAGCTTGAACCAAGGCCTTCCAATTGAAGGTCTCCTGTGCCACCCTGCTGCCCCTGAATATGTTCGGGGCTTGGAGTAACATGTGGATGAGATGTATTATGTAAAATGCATGAGTTTTAGTCAACAGCCATAGTTTAGTAGGCAAACTATCAGCAAGGAGCAGCTTTGGCGGGCCAGAGCGTTCACTGGCTTGTTAAATTATATATTCACGGGGTCCTGCTTTACCATAACCAGGGTTGATTCAATGACTGCTTCAGTTCACCTCACTGGAGTACGGTGGGTTGAGTCAGAAAAAAAAAAAAAAAAAAGAGAGAGAGAGAGAATATAAGATAAGTGTATGTGCCCCTGTTCATCTCTGTATGCTCGTATGACCCTGTATTTGACTACAAATGTGCATTTCGATGCATATGACACTGAACATCCCCTTAATATGACCAGAAAGAGTGGAGGAGAGAGAGATAGACAGAGGTAGAGATAAAAAAAAATACTAAGTATAATGACAGAGAGAGAGAAAGAGTCAGAGAGAGTGGGAGAGATAGAAATAGAGAGGGATAAAAATAGATAAAATAGATTAAAAAAAGAGAGAGAAAGAGAAAGAGAGAGAGATGCAACTACACCTGTCAGGTGACTCCAGAACAGATGGTCAAATCCAAATACAGCACCACAGGCACCAAAGAGAGGGGGCTAACTGTGTGAGTGTGTGTCTCTGTGCTTGTGTGTTTTTGTGCACGTGTGTAAATGTGCGTATGCATGTACTTAGAGATGAGCTCAGAGGTGGAGTGCGGCCAGGAGCCCAGTGGCAGACAGCTGGCCGATGGTTCGAGTCCTAAGGTCCAGCCCCTGTGGGTCGCTGCATATGTCCATGTACAGCACAAGCCAACAGAAGAGACTTTATGTATAGCACTTTGACACCGGGGGGCTTTTGTAGTAACTCTTCTATTGCATACACATTGTTCTTAAAGAAATAATCTGCAACATTTTCATATAAAGAAATGTCTTGTTTTGCTACTCTCTATTGCCAATTGGTATTACGCAATAGTGATTCAACCTAAACCCGGGTCATGAAAGCTTTTACATTTGCTCTTAACCACCCGGTGTCGGATTGGTCTTTCCTGGAAAAAATCCTCTGGCTCACAGGATGATCGTGATGCATTTTATGTTTCCAGCAGCAGCAGCAACAGCGGTTTGTTTGGAATAAACAGAAGAAGAGCGGGGTAGTTAGCATGAGCAGCGATAGCCACCGTGGCTGAACAGACAAAGAAAGGCGCGACACCTACAGAAACTCCATCAACAGGCAAAATCCAAGGAAAAACACGTCACAGTACTGGATACACTGTTTGATTGACAGGTGATCTCTGGGAGGAGCAGTGCAGAAACACCACAGCAATGAGCGCTGAGCAACAAAGATGTCACCAAAATAAAAAAAAATAAAAAAATGGATCTCACAGATTACCACTTTAAATCGGATTATATCACAGTCAAAGCTTCCGTTCATTGACAAATAATTGGAATGTCAAAATGAGCATCCTGTCAGCATTTGCTAGTCCTGTTAGTGCATGCAAATGGGGAATGAAACTATATCTCTCATTATCAGACATGTCCTTTCAGACAGTTTTATCACTTATTTTTACAATAGTTTATGGGAGAACACAGAATAGATTTGACAAAATGTTTAGAAAATAGCTTCATTTTCCATCGACTGCCTACTGAGCAATGCCAGCAGGAAGGTGGTGCCAATTTCACAAAACAAAAATACCGGTGTGAAAACTGAATGTTTCAAGATGGAGCTTGATAGTGATCAAAAGAACATGCCTCTAAAAAGCCTGAACCTTTCCTCTTAGCTGAAGCTCAAAACATTTCTCTGACATATCACTGAAAGGCATTTCTCACCTTTCAAAGTTGATGCTAATAGATGTAGCTTTCATCGTATTTGTCATGATAAGATGGTATTAAGATGTAATCAGTAGTGACACTTCAGTACACCTATTCTATGAATAACACTCTGCATGTTCAAAGTAGCTGTATGTGATATGAGTATGACTCATGTCAAGAGAAAATAAAAATTATACTCAGCACACACACAACTCCTTCACATTTAAAATCTGAGGATCTCTCTGTTGTCCTGCAGTATTTTTTTTATTTTTTTTTACATCAGTAATATCCTTCCCAGCACCAAATCTGAGTGAAGTGCTGTGTTGCATATGTGAGTGTGTTACTATTTTCATCAATATTTTTTTAAGATTCAGGTCAACTCGCAGCTTGCTTTGTGCTGTGCTTGAGCAGATACTGTACAGTATCAATCCCAGTGCGCTGCTGGGTGAGTTTGACTTGACTGTGAACACCCAGAAGAAGAAGAAGAAGAAAAAAAAGGCTAAAGTAAATGCCATTCTGCATCAAAGCTTTGTCAAGACAAGTATACCTGGGAATTTTCAGTAATTTGTAATGGTTGTTGAAATTGTCGGTGCTTTTAATCCTGTGCAAATCTGCCATGGCTGTTGAGGTGGGCCAATCACACTGTGACAGCCGTGCGGTGATGCTCGTGATCAGAGGCTAATCCCAAACTTAAAGTGACACTTTTAGTATGAGTATGAGCAGCTCTATGAGGAAGCATTACATGAATAAGGGGGAGACAATTGAAAGAGACAGAGGCTGTATGGATGTAGGTTCTTTCTGTGTCTTTACATTATGCACTTAGCACCAAAGGAATAATGAAAATAGCAGTTAATTATATCAGCCAAACGACAGTGAACTACAAAATGATCAGATGTACTTGCACCTCACGACTCCCTCTCCCCACTGAATAATTTCCCATCTGCCATTTCATCTACTTGCTCTAATTTGCTCTTATCATGAAAACAATTTTACCCCTCTTCTTAGGTCTTATTGATTCTTTTCCTCTGACTCCTCTCTCCTCACATTCATTTTATGTTCACAGAAAAATTATCAGGTCACTATTAATTGCTCAGTATTGGTTGCTTGTAATTTTTGTGATCTAGAAATTGCTTATTGTTTATTTTAGGGGAGCGCCTGGATGAATGTAGCACTTTTTTGTTTTGTCCACATGACAAGTTTCCATTCAAAAAAAATCGGAAAATAAAACAAATAAAAATATGCATTGAAATACTGCATGTGCAGCTTCCTGCATCAAGGACATAACATAAATCAGCTGTAATTAAATTGTTCAGGTTATTAGCTTAAACTCTGTGCGTACATGCGGTTTACCTCAGTTGATGGCTTATGGGCGTCTAATGTAGACCCACTACCTGCCCTCTGAAGCTGTGGTTTGGAACGGTACAATACCATCAGTGTAGCGGTAATTAGATATGACACAGTGGTCATATGGCCTCCCAGCAAACCATCAGCCTTACACAAACACACACACGCACATACATGTGTGTACGTACAGTCCATAGACTGTGGAGTTGCCAGGCTGCCAAGGCCCTCCACATGGCACAGAGAGACTTCAGCATGTCGCACAACAACAATTTCCTCACAGAGGGAAACCAGGTGAGGTGCCTGGTGACCAGGATTAGCCACCTACCTCACCACTCGTTAACCCTTTTATGCTGAAGCACGGATTTAGTAAAAGTTTGTGCAGGGAAGAGCGAGCGCTACATCACCAAAATGACCAAATCACAATGGCATGCTATTCACTAACTGTGTGCACTGATTGGAATGGGTGACTAAAAGTGCGGGTCCAAAGTAAAGCCTCTTTGCACCTGCTATAGTCATGCATAATGTAAATTCTATGTAAATCTCATTAGTATTATTTGTAGGCGAGGCTGGGAAATCGAGATTGAGCCCAATTCACTAACCCTTCCTGTAGTGCTTATAAGATCCCTTGAAAGGTGCCGTAAAGACTTTAATCAGGTGGCTATTTGTGAGCGCATTGTTCTTTTCAAGGGCTTGTTTGTGCCACAATTTAATCTGCATACATTTCTTGGTGAAAAAAAAACAAAAATTGGGCACTCTTAGCTCAAACAACTGTGCAAAAAAAAAACACAGATTGCCTTTGCGATGCAATCTGGACCTGAGAGTCTTCAGCCTCAGAGCTGATGACTCTCCTGTGAATGAAGCAATGAAGCAAAGCATTAATTTTGATCCTGTCTTCGTTTCCCCCCACACACTAATAAACAACTTGTTACTGTTTTGGAACCAAACCTTATCATTGGTGCTTTGTTTTCAGTCTCAAATGTACTTCTTGTTAGCTGTCTTGCCATAACACACACACACACACACACACACTCATGCCCGAACACACTAACCAGTGGTCAGTGACAACTGCTCCCGTACTTTCTTCTCAGCAGGGGTCATTTTGTTTGCGGCCATCAATGAGGCAGCCTGCTAGCACCAAAATAGCCTCACCACCCACAGCAAGCACGACACCAAATGTGGCAATCAAGAATCCATCCAAGGATTCGGACAACCGACACGCAGGGCCACTCTGGAAACCTTGGTTAAACATGGAGGGAAAGAGTGGCTCGGCAGCAGGATAGTTTGTTTTTATACAAAAGTTGTACTTTGTGTCGTCCTTGGATGCTGAGGTTGTCAGCTGTCCTTGTTTTCTTTTTTGTGTTGTGTTCCCTCCTCATGTTGTTTTCTCTGTCAGAAAAAAAGGATGACAGACGTTTGCCAAATCAACGTGACAAGCAGACAGGCAGAGCTTGTTTTTATGTAAGATGGGACTTCCAGTCTCATCTTACTAGTTGCTCCCTCTCTGGCCCTGCCTTTTACTTCCATCTCCATCTGTCTATAAAGGGAGTCTCCCAACTTCTCCAGCAAACAGTAAGTGGAATGCAAAGGAGTCTGAGTTTCTCATGAATCGGTTCTAAGAAGCGCTGTTTATTTACTTCCTCCCAGTGCAAGTTTTTATTCTTGCTCCCACTGCTTTCACTCCCAAGTGTGTGTCTGTCTGTCTGTGTGTGTGTGTGTGTGTGTGTGTGTGTGTGTGTGTACTATTCCCTCTGTCGTCACAGATTCAGGGTTCAACCTCAGAGATTTGCTAAATTCCACTCAGAACAGAAAAATAAAGATATGGGAAATAGACATTATCAGAGATGCACCCTCACTGTTAATCCTAACAGTGATAATACGACGAGGCAGATTGCTGTCTTTTCTAGCATGGAGCTCACCTTACTGTTACCGATATCTCACCCTTCACTGTATTATCTGTACAGAACTGCATTTCCCGAAAGCTTCTTAGCTTCAAGATTTAATTAATTTCATTCCAAGTGGAGGAGGTGTTAAGTGGAGGTGGCACTCGCCCGATGACTAGGAAGCCGAGCCTCTGGGCATGAGAAGTGAAAGAGAAATACTTCTGTCGAGAAACCTTTGACCAAGGCATTTAACCCCTAGTAGCTCCAGTGAAGCTGCTCAGAGGCCACTTACACTTACACTGAATGTACAGTATGAATGTGTAGGTATTCCTCCCCCTGCAACTTCTCTCCGAGGCCGTGGCTGTAAATAAGAATGACTCCTTAACCTCATTATTATATCATTAAAAAAGACAAAAGTAATCCGGGGTAAGAGGATTTAATTAGTTCCATTTAAAGCAAACGGTCAAGTCAAGATGATTTTAGCGCTAAAATGTAAAACAGAGAAAAAAAAGGAAAGATGCTGGTTGCGCTCATATGAAGTCAGTTCTAACGCAGGTGCAAGAATCAAATTATTGCAAACTAGAAAAATAGGAAAATAAACCTGCACACTGCAAATAAAAGGCTAGAACAAAAAAGTCACCAAAAAAGTTGTCCAACTTAAATGTGCAAGTGACAAAAGTTATTTTGTACATATATTTATTTTGTCACTTGCACCAATTAAAGTTAGGCACTTATACAATAAATTATAATTTTTTTGTTCTAGCCTTTTATTTGCAGTGTGCAGACCTATTTTCCTATTTTTCTGTGTGCTAAAATGTTGGGATATGGTACTGTATACATCACAAATCTTTTCAGTACTGTAGAACCAATGGCTCTTGACACATTTCTCTGTCACAGAAGAGCAGATGTGGCAGTATATCACATACCTGAGACACAATGGCAAGAAAATCTACATCAATGGCCTTTCTTGCTCTACAGAACACAAAGAAATATCAGTCTGTCTCCGTCTCAACACTCCAGTGATGAGCCAGTGTCAAATCGAGTGATACTGTACCTCTCCCAGCTGCATGGAGAGAGGCACACAGAGAGAGAGAGAGAGAGAGAGAGAGAGAGAGAGAGAGAGAGAGAGAGAGAGAGAGCATTTCACAATGCATCAAAAAGACGAGATGAAAGTATACGCCGGATGGGACACACAAGGAAGGAGAGATTGTTGGACCAATTTGTCTTTATTTCTTTGCAGTGTCGACAAAATAGACCACGCTGAAAGACTGCTCTCTCCACTGTCATTATCCTCCACTGAAAGCTGGGATAGAAGCTCAGTCTGGCCTTCTCACTATAGCTCTCTTCTTTCCACTTCCCCAGTTCTACCTGCATTTTCTCTATCAACATATACAGACATATAGCCTCTTTATGTCGGTATGTTCGAGGGGTGGGGGGGTAGTTTTACATACAGAGACACATCCACACCTGTGTGTTGCCTCATACAACCAGCACGGGAATAAGAAACTGCCAAAATATGCTGTAGTTGCATTATAAGATGTGTGAGGTTTTAACAAGACTTGCAAACTTGTAACACAAATGCACAAATGTGTACTCCAGTCTGTTGAAATAAGTATAAATTGAAACGCGACATGTGGATGTGTGCGATACAATTTGCAACTGTCAGTGTATTTTATAGTCGCACGCAGCTATTTGCATCCACGCTTGTGCATCCGTGTTAAAGGTTGTCAAAGTCATGTTACAACCTCACACATCTTTTTACGGACAGACATCACACATATTAACACACGCACATACACACTCACGACACGGTCCTGTTCAGTACAACAGTGTAAACCTTTAAATAAAGAGAGATTACAGTGTCCCCCCCTCCCCCGAGGACGGTGGGTTCACACACAAAGTATACCTCATAAACAATGGATGAGACCCCATGAAAGATCTATACATTTTACACACTGATGAGTTATGAATTATGTATGAGGGAAATTTTCATGTATGAAGTCGATATAAGGTGCAAACGTGATGTGATGTGGAACACGGTACGCTGATGTATGCGACGTCTTTGTCAAAGTCAGACAGCACCGTTCAAAGCTAAAGACTGACTGAGATGATTCTCATGTTGAGTGACAAATGAAACAATTTTCTCTATATTGCTGCTTTCTATATGCTACATTCTATAGCCCTTGTCACTGGTTTTTCTATGAATATCTCTTCTTATGTCTTTTATTGCTTAAAGCTGCTGTAGCTAAGTTCGGGAGGAAATAGGATCAAATATCCGCAAATTCAAAGCAACACGAGGAATGACATGCCTCCCACTCCTCCTAGTGAGTGACAGGAGTGATTGACAGGAGGGGGTCACGCCTTCTGCCTCAGAATTCTCCTCATTGGTTGGATGGGTTTTCACACGTTTCCATTTGAAATGCGGATGAGAATGGGGTTTCTGCTGTTTCTGAGATTCTGACGTATTCCTGCTCGCCTTTGGTCACCAAACGTAGCGATTTATTTGTATTACTTCTAAATAAATGCTAATCCATATATACGTTATTGCAGCTTTAACTAACACATCTGCTACAGTCTACTGGTGGGGCTTTTTTTGGACCCACTGAAATCATGAAGCGGCTCACTGGAGCTGTTGTTTGAAGCAGCACCAGTCACATTAATTTACCATTAAAATGTGTCATCGCAGCTGATTTCACAGCAATGTATTGATGAGAAAAATACTTCTCACAGCATCATTAGCCCTTGCTATTTTAAGCATCTTTTCCTGATATCTAATTACAGTTCACATAATCAAATGTTTGTTTTAATAACAAACAGAATTGTTTACTTGCCTCTACTGTCTTCAAACTGTGGATGAAGATATTTCTGTCTTGAATGCACATTTACAATCGCTCAGCACACACCCATGCCTATGCTGACCCATTATTCATGAATGAAGCATCCCGCTAGTTGAGGCAGGACACGTAAGTCATGCACGGCACATCAGCTGATGATCGGTTGATCCAAACAAACACCAATCACGGCACTTCAAACAAGGTCCATGGTGTTGAACTTTGGTAGTACCTTTGTTTGTGTAGCTTCCTGGCCATGATATAACTCCCAAAATCAGCAATTCTCTGTTATCTGTTGCCCCAGGGCTCCAGTAGAGTTATATCTCTTCATTCACTGCCATTGTGTTGTGAAACAGGTCTGAAATTTACACTTTTAGCACATAAACGAACGCAAACAAAGCAAATTCTGACAACACATAAAAAAACTAGTCCTGATGCCCATGTGTGGTTAAGTGAATCGCTGTCTTTATCTTTATTTAACCTTTCAGTTTGAACAAATGTAACACTGAAATCCGGTCGGAAGAATTTCGGTGTTACACTTGTTCAAACTGAAAGGTTTCAGCCCCGGAGTAACAGATAACAGAGAATCACAGATTTGGGGGTTATGTCATGGCCATGAAGCTACACAACCCAAGGTACTATCAAAGTTCAACATCATTTTAATCTGTCAGCTCCACATCCATCCCTGTGGTTCCTAACTGCCACATTACTGTTGACTGGTTGTGCTGCTTTCTCCCTCCTGTCTGGTTCCTTATTAATCAGTATACTTGAAGCTTTAGCATGCTACTTTGATTCATACGGGGAACAGAACCTGTACCGCCAAATACAACTGTATAACCATTCTTACATAATGGTTTTAACTTCATGACGAGAGTGTTCCTGACTGCATGACATCATCCATCTGAATCAGCCTTTTTAAAGGAAAGCTGAATGCCCCATCATTGACCTTAACCTCACAACTCCGATGGCTGATCCACCGGTCGCCCTTCCTGTCCAGAGCAGGGCAGAGCAGAGCAGGAGGTCTGTACCAAGCAACTGTCGGGTTTCAACACATAACGGGCCCAAGTGTATATGTGTGTGTGTGTGTGTGTGCGTGCACAAGTCTCCATGCTGGCATATCTGTGTGTGTGTGTGTGTGTCTGTGTGTGTGTGTGTGTATTACTTGTGGAGGCACGCTGTCACCTTCCGGAGCCCAGGTGGCCAGGGTCACATGAGTGCCGTATGCAGGCGAGCTGGTGTAGAGCGTCCATCTGGTCTCTTTATACACAGCGTGTGTGTGAGTACGTGTGGGTGCATGTGTGTGTGTGAGTGTGTATGTGTGTGTGTGTGTGACCTTGCTTGCATTCCAGGGCAGTGCATGGAAGAGGTAGCAGGAGGGATGATGGGACTCCTCTCCTCCACTACTTATGAGAACACTGTGTTGACACACTGTGTTGACAACAATGTCCAAATAATTGCATTTGTAAATGTATCCCAATACCTGAGCTTAAGTGAAGTCAAAGATATTTAACACCGCAGGCTCTCATTTTGTCTTGGTGTGTGTTAATGAGGCATGGACAGTGTTGTGACTGTGGCGATAGCTGCTTGTGAAGCATGGTCCTCTGATCCATCTGCCTTTTCGTGTACTTAGCGACTTACATTGATTAGATTGCTGAGAAATTTGAGATTTAGAGATAAGAGATTTGTGAAGAGCTAAATGTTTAAGGTGGAGCTCAAGGCTGTCACACACATAGGAAACAAGAACAACAAAGCTGTTTTGGGGTTGCTGTGTTGCCTGTTGCAGGCTAAGTGTAAGGCTTCTACAATGAGAAAAAAAAACAAAAAAAAAAACGTTGAGCTGGACCTTGGTAGATTTTCAGTGTGAACAAGTGTACCTGTGAAATACAACTCCCAGTATTGATTTAGATGAAGATCTGGGTTAAAAACAGCCATCTATAGGCGCCTTGCTTGGTGTGAAGTTCCTCCTCCTAACACCAGCATATAGAATTCAATCCAATTTGTATGCTAACAACCACTTCTTTATTTCTTTGTTTGACAGGGCATGTGGATTGTTTTCCCACTTGGCATGCATCTAGACCTGCTTAATATTTTCTCAGTATTCTGTCAGCGGTATGTAGAATACAAGCAGCCTTTGTTTGCTATAGCTACCTGTGTTGAGAATAGCTGGCACACTGCAGAAAGATTCCCTCACCCCTTGGTACTGTGTGCTGCTCTATGTGTGTTATTTGTGGATGCATAAAGATTTAAGATGATACCAATGATGGGTGTCTGCTCTCCAAACACCGATAAGCCCTGGCAGGTTTTCGCTGTGTGTGTGTGTGTACATGTGTGTGTGTGTGTGTGTGTGTGTGTGTGTGCATGTTTGTGTGTGTGACACAATATTTCTGCTTCCGTCTCGGCACTCATTTATCTGTTTATATTGCTGTCTGTCTCGCCCTGAGCGACTCACTCCACCAACCCTTCATTTGTCAATCTTATGAGCGTCAATCTCTTCCTCTCTTCCCCTCTCTCTCTTTCTCTCCTTCTGTGTGCATGTACATGTGTGTGTGTGTGTGTGTGTGTGTGTGTGTGTGTGTGTGAGTGATTTGTCACATGTCACTTCTTATTGGCTATCCCTTCTCGTGTGGGTTTAAGATTGTTGCTATGTAGATGGAAGATGTTTTTGGTGTGGAAGGAAACTAAAGTATCAAACCTGGGTCCATCTTTCTGTGAATCAACAGTGCTAATCAATGAACCACTATGACACTCATTATACATTATATAATATCATAATATTACTGACTAGCAGAAAAACTATGTGGTGTCCATGATCCCCCGCTCCTCTCTACCTATTGGCCAAAGATTCCTCCTCCCTCCACTGAACTTATCCCATTCATATGGGATGTGATTTTCTCAAACACTCTCCGTCTCAAAACATGGTACATAATCATCTCCGGCAGCCTCAGTGAGTTGGGGCAGGGAGGCACAGCTGGGCCTGTTTCACTTGGAAAAGATCACTTGTTACTCCCCGTCTTGCCTTGTAAACCAATGATTTGTTCGGGCGGCTTGTTGTAAAAAAAAATCCAAATTTGTTGGTAATGTGAGGGGTGGGGTGGCGGTGTTGGTGTGTGACAGATGGGGGTGGGAGGGGGGTGTTGGGAGGATGGTGGCTCTAGGCTCCAGCGTCATTAGCATTTGGCTGACGGGACAGTATGGATTAGGGGTGGCCCTGGCTGCACAGAAGTGCTGAGGTAGGGGAATACAGCACAGCGGCTTACTGATAAATACATACAGATATAAAGAGATGCTTGAGCATGCTATCACAATCACACCCAGGCTCGCTCATGCATACACACACAGGCCTGCACCCAGACATAAACACCTGCACCCGCTCCTTTCCTATTACACTTTCCTTTATTCACGTGAACAGGATGAGTCAGAGTGTAAAGTCCATGTAGAACATTCCAGGTGTCTGTTTTTCTCACTTCTCTCTGTTGCGTGGAGGGAGGACACGCCCCCCCCCCCACCCCACCCCACTTCTCTTTGTCTCTCTCTCTCTCTCCGACTACATGTGTTTCTCTGCAGGTCCACTCTTTCAGACGGCCAATTACTGCCACTGCTCCTCTCCTGGCTACCCTGTCTCTGGCTGCTCACATACAGTCAGGGGCCCCTGTGGCAACACCACTGGTAATTACACCTCAGGAGAGGGACACACACACACACACACACGCACACAATGACACTCACATGCACACACACATGCCCACAATGACCGCAGGCTTCACTGACAGGTTTTCTAATTGCATCTCAAGAACTGATCATTAAACTGGAAGAGTTCTGGCACCATCAAAGATTTGTGTGTGTGTGTGTGTCTTGTGTGTGAACATTCACACGTCTACATGTTGTGTGTGCACATGTGCAAGCCTCCAGCAATTATAGACCATGTTGCAACAGGGAATCGAACCCTCTGCCGCATCAAGGGTTTCTGTGTATGAGGATATGAAAATGCCACCTTCCATACAGCACTACAGTACACGTGGGAGAAATTGTGAGCTCCATTCAAATGAGTCAAAATATGTGAACAGAGGCCAAAGCCCTATTATCATTCAGAGATAAAGAGAGAGAGAGAAATAGAGAGAGAGAGAGAGAGAGAACATGGCAAGTGATAGGAAAAGTGTGACGGTTTTCTGGGACGTGCCCTTTTGTACAGTATATAGGTCTTTGCAATTTGAATACAAGTGTAAGCATAGATACAATTCATGTTATTTAAATAATATGGTTCCTCATGATTAAAACAGAATAAAGCTTGGAGCTACTTGACACTAATTTTAAATGTTTCCCGTATATCTCAAGTCTTAATTAGGCACCATTAGCCTGGTTTCCCCTACCAAGCCAAACAGATCTACACAGGGCTTTTCATTATGTATGGAACTCAAAATGAAATGTGACGTTAAATGATTTTCATAGCATCTTGATGCCGACAGAGATTGTTAGTCTGCTGGGCTGTTGTGTCCGGTCTTTAGTCGTAACTGTAGCACAGCCGGAGAGGTTCCCATATTTATTGCCTTCACCTGTCCACTTTCCGTATAATCCGTGATAACATGCGTAAGGGCAAAGCCTAGCCTTCAGCTACCCTAGCCTTGCGTTGTGTTGTGTTGTGCCTTTTGATCTCATGTTGTAAACGTGTTAAGTTGGCCTCACCCTAGGCCCTGGAACGTTATTCCTTTTGACTTGGCACTGCTGCGGAAAATGTCTGCAAGCTGGAAGAAGAGAAGTGCCCCGCCTCTTTCCTAAAGACTTTCTGACAATATCCTGATGGCACAGTGTGGAATTTAGTCTTATTACATTGTCAGACCAAAACTGTGGAAGTGCCAGAAACATACACATAAACAGACACACACACACACACACACACACATTAAATGTCTGTAGCACACAGCCTCGAGCCACAGCTGAAATGTCACAGAGAGGCAGGCCATTGAGGATGTTGTTGGCTGTATTTTTTCAGTCTCTTTGCTCCTGCCCATTCCAGCTCTGTCCAAGCAGCCAAGCAACCGCTCCAGGGGAAAGAGCGGCAGAGCTTGTTCTGAGTGTCGCTGCAGTGTCTTTGTCATCCTTTCAAGACAAAAACAGATATTTTTTCACCCCTTTTCCCTCTCCCTTTTGTCATTTCAACGTGGATTCAATGAACCAAGCTAGAACGCTGATATGTTCAGCGAGAATTCTCCTTGGTTACAAGACATTTAGCGTTCACTCCTGATAAACAATGTTTTCACCCATGGGTGATTTGAATCAGACAGAGACAGAGCATGCAAACCAAGATCCCAGTAATATTTTGATAGCTGGCTAAGTTTGGGTTTGTTTCACAGAAATGGAATAGCTGCTCCAGTGGTTTAGTCTTCGAGGACGTTGTACTAGAATTAACACGTGCTAGAAACGGCTTGGCTGGCTCATAATGCACATCTCACTTCTGTTTCACATCTAGTCACCATTGCATTAAACATTAAAGGAAAGGGCCCACTCTCTTTAACTCCAAAAGCCTATCCTAAATTGAGACAGAATTCTGCAATTAACCACTTGGTTCATTCCTTTCCTTGATAGTGAGACCATCATGTATCATAATAAACATCATATACTATAAAGCCCAGCAGTTTGCTTCCTTAGTGAACTCCATCTTGGAGTTCATTTGTCGAAAGCCATGTTAATTGGCGCACTCCATCTTGTCCTCCCTGATGGAAAAAACTAATTTATCATAGAGAGCAGCCCTCCCTGTAGTCATTCTAAAGTCACCAACTGACTAAAGTGCACACAGCCATGCAGGCTCCAACTAGGGAGGAAACCAGGCAAAGAACAGGTTTCAGAAATGGTTACATGTCAAAAAGACAACCTCCTTTGTAGTTCTATAGTTAATGCACTTTCTGTCTTCTGTCTTGATACTTTCGTGTTGTCATACATACACATAGTCAAACAAGCACTCAGTCAGTCAGTCAGTCTACATACAGTATTTCTTCACAAAATGATCATTTGGGGACAGAAAACTTTTCCAATATAGTTTATACAGCGGTGTAGCTCTGACAGCTCGCAGTCCTGTAGGTTAGCTAGTGTGAATTCATATCAGTAAAGCGTAACACAATGGTAGCACTTTGTATGCATGTTTGTGTGTGTGTGTGTGTGTGTGTGTGTGTGTGTGTGTCTCTGTGTGTGTATTGCTGGGTTGTGTAAGCTGCTGTGTCTCTGGACTGTGAGAGTCTGAAAATTGAGATATAGATGTCGAATGACATTGGTGACCCTGTTTCTCTCTCTCTCTCTCTCTCTCTCTCTCTCTCTCTCTCTCTCTCTCTCAAAAAGTCATCTGTCAGCAGTAAATCCCATTGGTTGTCACTCCGACCCCCAGACAGCAGCCAGGCTCCCAGGAAACAGCTCCATGCTGGAATATTCATGAAGACACAAACAAGCCAGCACAGGACTGATTGAGTGACAAATCACTCAATCAGCCAATCAAAGAGAGTGATATTCAGAGAGGGAGAGAGAAAGAGAGAGAGAGAGAGAGGTTTTAGATTTTAATTTAGTCAGACTTTTAAGCAGCATCTATGTTAGTTGTAGTCACATTTTATTCAGGTTACAGGGTTTATGCCTGTATGAAAGGAAGGATGGACACAAAACCAGCAGGAAGGTTTGAGCGACAAGTGGAAAAGACACAACCGAATAATCAATAAATCTAACATAATCAAATGTTAATTAGTTTCTCATTATATTTTTGTCTCGCCGCATTTTTGTCAACAAACCCGTGAAATCATTTCAGTCTAGTTATTTGAAATCCACACTGCCTTCTATAAAAAAAAAAAGAAGATATATTTCCTATCATTTTCAGCGGCAAAATCAACGCTGGTGTGTGAAAATGTGCGATGTGTTTGTGTATAAATCTGTTTAACAAAGAAAAGCAGTCCTCAGGAGGCTTATTGCTCAAATCTGCTGCACCAGCTTCTCAGGTAGGGCACCATTAAAACAAACATAACCACACATAAACAGACAGCGATAGTTTAGTGTATTTTCTCCGGCAAGAAGCTTTCTCTGTTGCCTACCACCGACCTTTCCACAATATTCCCCCGCGCACGAAGCACTTTAAAAACCGACTCGGCTTCAATCAATACAGGAACAAGCTGCCACTTTTTTGATTTTTTCCAAACCACGTTCCCTGTCCGCCCCGCGTGGAGATTTCAAGGAGAAAGTTTCCGCATGTGGCATTTAGCCATACTGCCACCAACGCTTGTTTGTGAAAGGTCACATCCCTAAAAGCTTTCAGCACACTTCCCTTGTTTCCCGCTCCCAACAATCTCTTCTGCTCTCACACTTCCGCCCCCCCTCGTCTCTCTCTCTCTCTTATTCTCCCTTCTGTCTTTCTCTCTGATGATGACATGGTTTGCGGTCAACCTGATGTTTTTTTTTCAGGCTTTCATGGGGTCTATACTGAGCGCAGTTCAGGTTGATGATGCTCTATCTTATTCTTTTTTTTATTTTTTTAATCTTAGCGTTTGCCTCGTGAACTCATTTTATGTGTTCTTTACAGGAAAGAGGATAGCTGGTGTAATTCTCAATTGGATCATATTTCTCTCTCTGTTCCTGCCATATCTCCATCCCCAGTCTCTCTCTCTCTTTCTATCGCTCTCTCTCTCTTTCTCTCTCTCTCTCTCAATCCCTCTCCCTCTGTGTACATTGTGTGGCCAACCCAATACATATTTCTTCTTTATATATTCATGACTATTTCCTGAAGTCTATTAGAAAGACATGACTTATTCAAGTGGAGGTTTTAATTGAAGTTCTCCCGTTTTGCCTCCAACTATTTGATTTTCCCTGCTTTTCTGTAGATCTCCCCCTTCCCTCCCTCCCTCTCCCTCTCCCTCTCTCTCTCAAGTCCAAATAATTCAGGCACATAAACTTATAGGACTAGCCCTCAAATGGAGCCAGCACTTTGTGGCCGACGGTAAGGTGTACGGTAATCTCACCCTGTCTGCTTTCTCCCTAATTAGAGCATTATGCAGGGGAAACCAATGCCAGGGCATGTAGCAGCAAGGCTTTGGACAAGGTGAACCCTGGAGGAAAATGGCCAAAAGAACAAATGAGCGCTTAGTTTCTAGGTGAGAAGGTGTAAGAAGCAAAGTGGGGAACTAAGGTGAAGGCTGGTGGACAGGGATTCAGTGTTGTGGGAAAGAAAGCTCAGAAGCTGGGAATTTGGAGGAAATCCCTCTTTATGAAACAGAGAGGAAGGAAGGCACAGGAGAGAAGGTTCTGGAAGGATTAGATTTTACAGTGTTGTAGTGGTTAGGGTTGGGTTCCATTAGCCGGCTTGGAACCGGTTCCAAGATGGTATAAGCTCAGAGTCTAACGAATCTCTTATCGAATCCTTTTTTTTCTCCTCTCTTCTACTACTGCCGTCTGTAAGTGATGACGTAATACGAGTGTGCGCTAACTCCCAAATGGTGAAATGCAATATCTGTGCAAGGTTCTCGCAACAAAGGTGGGGGGGGGGAGCTACAAGCTTAAATATTTATCTACATAGCATCACATCAAAGTAAAAGAGTGCAGCTTTTATGACAACTTGAGGACAGGTGCTCCGCTCAACCTGCCAGTGCAACCAGTTCATCTTCAGGTAAGTTCATCACGGTGCTACGCAGCTAAGGCAGCCATTTAATTGGGCGGCTGTGGCTCAGGAGGTAGAGCGGGTCGTCCACTAATCAGAAGGTCGGTGGTTCGATCCCCGACTCCTCCGGTCCACATGTCGAAGTGTCCTTGGGCGAGATACTGAACCCCAAATTGCTCCCGATGGTTGCGCCAGCACCCTGCGTGGCAGCTTGCCGTGAACGGGTGAATGTGTGTGTGAACGGGTGAATGTGTGTGTGAACGGGTGAATGCAGGCATTGTAAAGCGCTTTGGATAAAAGCGCTATATAAATGCAGTCCATTTAATTACTTGACGTTGGCTGAATGATAAAGTAGAAATAATATTTTTTTCCACTTGCGTAACATTGCTGCAAGCTATTTTGTTACAGTACTGAGCGCAATAAAAACAATATTTGTTAACTAATTGTCTTCCCCCCAACAAATCAGCCTACCTAAAAAGATTCGATAAGGGATTCAAAAGGATTCAGATTCGATAAGCAGATTCGATACTGAATTCAGATTCGATAAAATGCTTTCGAACACCAACCCCAGCCTCTGCCATCGTATCCACCACTACTGGGGTTGGTTATTGAATCGGAATCCTTTCGAATCCCTTATCAAATCTTTTTAAGCCTTTTACATCACTACAGTGTGTTTGAAGCAAAGGCATGTTCCAAGATGTGAGTAAAATGTAAAAATAGACAACGAACCAGTTAGCATCCTTGCGTCCAACACCTCACAGGAGTGTTTCTGGGTTGGCTGGTTTACAGTTTGCCCCGACTGCACTCACACCTACACCTCACATGGCAAAGCTCGCTCAAGCCCAACCCCTGCATGGAACTTGTTCACTTCAAACATAATCCTATGCTAAGCAAACATTCTCAGCTGCCATTTGTGGCGCTGCTATCTTCAAGGCCATCCTTTCCTCTATCGGCCACATTCATTCTCACTGCTGATATCCCTCCCTTTGTTTGGCGGATTTGACAACATTAAGATTGTATCTGTCGTCTCGCCCAGCTCCCTTTAGACTGGCTTCATTATTCAGCAGTGAAAGCCAGACATTCTTTCAGTAATAGGCCCAAACAGCCAGGGGATTTTAGCTGATGGTACCGTACACAGAAAACCTTCAATTTTTAGCCTGTATGGCTGAAAGACTGGCTGGCTGATTCATCCAAAAGTCTTTCAAAGTCTTTATACATATTCTAATTGTCAATGTTTGGTTTTATAATTTGTCAAGTAGAGAGACTGAGACAATTTGTTTTGAATTGTGAAAGTGACAAGATTCAACAAAAAATGGAAGGACGGATAGAAACAAAGAAGGGAAAAAAGTGAAAAATGTAAAATGGAGAAAGAGACGTAGGTGGAAGGGAGAAGAAAAATAAAAATAAATACTAAAAGGAAATACAAGAAGAGGGAGAAGCAGCAGAGGTATGAATACTTGGACATCATATTCTAGCACTTTTCAATGACTTTCTGAGTATTGTTTGGTGAAATTCAAGGATGCAAAATTGGCATGTGGAGTAAAACATGACATTACTCAAAATTTGACACCATAGATGCCTCATTATTTACTTGTGAAGTTGTAAAGTCAAGAAATCCTGGTGAAATCCCGTTTAAAAACTGCTGCTCTGTCAACACAAATCTCTATCACAGGGTTTTCTCTCAGGATGTGAAGTGTTGGGACAGACACATACTGAAGAATGTGGGTGATATATTTTCATAAAAACCAAGCACTTTCAAGGCTATCCATTCATGCTGAAAAACTTTCAAGGCCTTTTTCTCAAATCCACAAACTTTAAAAGAATTTCAAGGCCCATGGAGGAGACAGATATAAAGACTGAAAGGAGAGAATAAGTGGGCTGGAGAATAAAATGTTTATCAAGTCAGTCAAGCTGTGTAAAAGTCAAAATACGACAACAACCAATCCACGTGCACGCACACACACACACACACACACACACAAATAAACACTCGTCAACACATTCACATGCACACACTCCGTTATGACCCTCAGTGCCAGCCTGAGGGCCTGGCTTCAGAAAATGCCATCGCAAATTGAGATCGCTAACAGTTTACGCCGCACTGACATTTTCCAGCCGGCCGCTCACAAAGGTCAGGCTCCCCACCTGAAGGCAAAAGCAGAGGGAGATAGTAGTGTAGCTGTGGTCACTACTGAGATTTGGCAGCCTCAACTGTCAGCTACCAGTGCATTATTAGCTCTAAGTATGGGGTGCTCAGGATGCAGTGTTATGGGCTCAAAGTGAGGCCATTGGCAGCTCCCCGCTCGCAAAGTGCCAAAGGAAATAGGTGGTGTTTGGCATCGGGATTGTCACTGAAGCAAATGTTTATACTGTCTTGTAATAGCTGCTGCTTTACAGAACATTAACAAGGGTTCGATAGATTGCAGTGACTAAAACTTTGCTTAGCCATTTTCAAAGCCTCTGGATTAGTTTTGCTGAATTGTTTTAGTGTTATTAATATACTCATATTAAGTTTGACTTTTACGTAGAAACCATTGCAGCTTTGAAATACAATTGCAATTGTTTAATTGTCACATACTACCAGCCCTTGTATTAATAGCTGTCAATTTAATTTGTTGTAAATCCAATGAATCAACCACATCAAAAAGCCTGTAACAGGGCAACAGTGACTCAACAGGGGGACGCCATATTGCAATTATGGCTTGTGGCGTTAAAACCAAATACAAAGATGTGGTGTGCCACTCAGGGTTCCAAACTAAAATTTTACATTCCTGTGTAATTCAAGCTTTAAATATCCTTGTACCACACTCCTGTGGCTTAACTCAATTTAATTCAACCTACATTGTCCTGCTAGGGAAATCTGGTTAGCAGACAAGGTTTACAATGAAAACACACAATAAAAACAATACAAAAATAACATAAAAGTACAATACAACCCATAACAAAGTGTCACAACATATATCATACCGACTGACAAGCATCAACTGACACGGACAAGGAGCCAATAGCTCAATAGTGTGCAATAAAGTGCTATAACTATTTTGGCTAAACCAATACCTTTTTAACAGTGGCACCACCTGGTACTGTTGTATTTGACTGACACAGACACATAAAGCCATTGTATCATGTGCAAGTGGTTAGTTAAGGTTACAAGCACTGGTGGGCTGAAACGACCAAATGGGGACTGACCTGTTAGGACATGTGCTAAAAACCCACAGAACTAGAAGAACTAGAAGTCACCTTGCTGTGGTTAAGGTTCAGAGGTCAACTCTGTTGTGCATGGTATTATCCCTGCACCCTGTAGATTTTATCTTATTAGAGAGGGTGGACATACTCAGATCATGAACCAAACGCATACGCATGAGCATTCATCTGCAACACATCTGCATGCATGCTACCATACACACGCATGCGCAGACACACGCACACACAACTCCCCCGATAATACACACACACACACTAGGGTTGATGCCATATAGCGTTTGAAGGGCATCACCAGTGTCTCTGTCTCCCAGGTATCAAGTAGATAGCAGGGTAGCTAGAATGTCATTTATCTCGCTGACAGGGACAAGCCTCCGTGACAGCAACAGTCAGCCAAGCAGCACAGCAGCAAGGCTTTCTCTAACACTACCATCCTACCAACTGCACACAACAGCAATCCATTACAGCAAGCATACTGTAACATGGTATATTGTATCACTGTGCAAAATGTCACCCTAGCTCAACATTTAATTCACAGGGTTTCCTTGTGGCTCAGCGGATTGCGGTGCACACCATCTTTCTCTTGTTGCTCTTCCCTTTATACTGTCCAACAAAGTGGTAATGCCATAGTATAAACAACCATGCCATACCATAAATAAGATGGTTTTATTGAAAGTATCTTACACTTCTATGAGTATAATGCATTCTTATGGGCACCTCCAATGGGAATGGAAGCACTTATATGTTATATTTTGTGATATTGTATTGATCCCTGAAGGAGAAAATGATCTTTTCGCTTGTCGCAATTCAGTCTGGATCGCTCTCACCATGAAATTTAAACCATTTATTGGAACTAAATGGTAATGCAGTTACATTTGGCATTAAATGGCTAGCTTTTCTGGATGCTCCCTGCACAAATCCAAGCAAGTATGCTAAAGATTGGCTTATTGTCAGTGTTTGAATGTATTGTGTGTCATGGATTGGCGTTGAGGCAAGCATGAGTGAATGTCCTGCTTCATCTACCATAAAGCTGTATTTCCTCACAGGACCACCATACCTTGACCTAGATTGTGATGCATTCCACTTTTGTGGAGCAGGGGGGCATACAACGAATGAGAGGCATTGCATTGTGCATGCATGTATTTTGTCTCTCTTTCTTCTCTGTTGGTTTTAGGTCTAGGTTTATGTTCACATACAAATAAAACTGAAGAATGAAGAAAAAAAAATACAACTTTGGGAGTGAGAGAACGAAACCCCAGGGGGCTTATAACAACATCTTGCTGTGAAAGAAAACAGAGAAAAAATAGAGATGACAAACAAAGACAAAAGTGAATTGGGCAGAGAAACCAAATGACATGAAAACTCACACAGAGGAGAATGGTGCACAAACAAAAAGCATAAATGACAAATAAATAAAGAAAAAAATCATAGAGACAATGATCATAAACTCATTAACTCTACCTATGTAAAGTGTATGTTTTCTTTTGTATTTATTTAGTAGGCAGTAACTGTCAATTTGTCAATTCCAGTTTTGTTTCTAGTGTATGTTGCTGTGCCACAACTATTCATATGTGGATCTTGATGACTGATCATAAACTAGATTAGCCAATATTATTCGTTGATAGGGTGCATTGGCCTGTTGTTTCCGTGGTTTGTGTGCAAAACATATCTGCTCCCTACATTTTCCTGTTATCCTCCAGCTTTAGTTGGGGTTCCTGAGAGAGCGAGGTATGCCAGAGCCACAAAAAAATAAAAAATACAAATAAAAAAATCACTTCTTACAAATGTTTCATTTTGTTTTTATGATAATGGACATTTTGGGATATATAAGCCCGAGCAAATGTTTTGTTTTTCAGATGATCACTGAGATAAAACAGACAAGTTGCCCCTTCAACTCCCAAATCTCACCTGTGGGATGTTCAGTTGAATGCCTGTAACGATTTTAGTGCTGGAACAACGTGATATGGTTTAAGAGAATGCAGCAATTGTAGAAATAACATTTTATGCCTCCCTTCAAGAAACTGTGTGGCAAGTGGCAAGAAAAACTACGTTTTAGATTTGAATGAAGAGAGTTATTTACAAAATGACACAAAAATTTTAAATAATGGCTTCATTTACTTTAATCCTGGTCTCCAATGTGCTCTATCTTTGATGCTGTAATAGTGACACTTTTTGAAAAAAAAACAAAAAAAACTGGAGAGTAATACTCTCTTTCTACATCAGCCGTGAGCATCTGTATTGAGAAAAGCAAGCGAGATAGAGAGAAGCATAAAGAGAGACAGAGAGAGTGAGAGAAAGAGAGAGAGAGACAGAGAGAGAGGGAGAGACAGACGGACAGTCAGAGAGGGAGGGCGGGAGGAAAGCAGTTTCCCACTAATCACCGGCTCTCTCACTCTGTACAGTGAATCAGTCGAGGTGTCAGTCAGAGAGAGGAGAGAAGCAGTGAGAGGATTACACTCCTCACACTGACCCCGCCAGTGATATGGCTACACTCAACCTGGCTCACCTGGGCATTAGTGTGTGTGTGTGTGTGTGTGTGTGTGTGTGTGCGTGCGTGTGTGTGTGTGTGCGTGTGTGTGTGTGTGTGTGTGCGTGTGTGTGTGTGAGAGAGAGAGAGAGAGAGAGGTTATTTGTCTTTACATCAGAAGCCTGAATGTGCATCCTTGTAAACATGCATACTTGCTTGTTTGTCTTTCTGTTGACCCATTTGGAAAAATATACATTTCACATATACTGTACTTCAGAATATGTTTAGAGATATGTTTCAAAATATACCAAAATTGGCCGCATATTTATTCATAGAAGTAGATGTCATTCATTCCAAATGTACTTGCGGAGATGAGTTGGCAGCAGTGCATAGGAATACAATCTATTCCTAGAAAATGTATTTCTCTTTTGTACTATGGGGATGTGCATGCATAAGCCTTTTTGCTGTGTAACTGTTGTTTACTTAGATCTGTAATTTGTCTGTATTTGAATGTGTATGTGAGTTTTGGAGCCTGTGTATATGTGTGGGCTTGTGCCGTGTATGTGTGTGTGTGTGTCTGTGTGTGTGTGTGTGTGTGTGTGTGTGTGTGTGTGTGTGTGTGTTTTGTGGCAGCTTGTGTGCAAGCGTACTGGAGGAAAGGCTGGGATTGGGATTTTGGCTGGGAATCAAGGCAACCCCCACCTATCCATCTGGCATTTGCATCTGGACACACAGACTGATTTGGTAACTGCCCTGCTAGGCCTTATGTAAAGGGACAATGATGTAGAAGAGAGAGAGAGAGCGAGAGAGAGAGAGAGGGGTGGGGGGGAGGGAGAGAGGAAGGGAGGAAAAGAAATGAGGAAAAGGGGAAGAGGTAGGACGGATTGATGTGAAGGAAGAGACATGGAGAAAGGGGGAGAAAGTAAACAGGTTGAGAAATGACAAATGAGGAGTGAGAGGATGCAACAAATCCAGGTTCCAATAGACAGTAATTACTGAGGTAGCATCAGGGCAATTTGTCATTTTATTATTTTGCCTTTATGAAAAGAAAAGGAAAAAAAAACATCCTTTGGGAAATGGGTTTTACGTCACTGTAGCATTTGCATAAATGAAGTGACAGGCTGGCACTTTCACCGAATGGTTGGACACTTCCACAAGACTGAACAAACATTGCTAACATCGTTCACTTTTGATTTATTCACAGAAATGTTTATTTTACTCTGTGTGAGAGCCTCTTAGAAACCAATATTTGCCGGCAAAAAAGAAAAACAATTTCCTTGTGATAATCATATTACAATGCTCTGTGGGCTTGTCTCAGGAGGAAAGGGGACAAGAGTTGTGACAAATATATTTGCCTGAGTGGCTGCAAAACCAACATTTTAGCGATGCTTAAGACTTTACCTATGCAAATACAGCTGTCGTCAACGGCCTCTGCCCCCAGAGGTCTGCAGGCATATATACAGAAAACTCTATTTGTTCTGCTTTTCAGCATGAATTGTAATCTGCATTCATCTCTCTAGGGAAAGCGGCAATGTAAAAAAGCAAAAAGGAGGCAAAGGGTTGGGGGCAGGGCATGTGTGTGTGTGAGATAAACCAACATTCTCTCCATGTTAAATAAAAGAATGAATAAGGGAGCTAGGGATTTCCAGGACAGAGGGAATGGAATCCGCTCCTAATCAAAGAACCACATTAGGTCTATATGCGGGCCGGTTGGGATTACATAATGGGAGCTTTCCATCCGTGGTTAAGAGCTTGTTTCTGTCATGGTTCATCTCATCTCGAAGGTAAAGGAGACCTATGGAGCTCTTTGGCTCACTGTCAAGCTCGTCTCTGTGGTTTTAAGCCCACGCTGGCTTCGGGAGTACATACTTTGGGGGCTTCGAGTACTCGAGGGTGTGTGTGCGTGTGTGTCTGTGTGAAATGTACACATGCACGTCAGTACAGTACATGTGTCCAGGCATGCATTAATATGTGTGTACATTAACCGTTCGACTTCCACTGCATACACCACCTCCCACCCCCACCCCACCCCTTACACACACACATACACACTTTGTGCAGTACAATACATGTGTTCAGGCATGCATTAATGTGTGTGCACGTGTGTCTGCACTGTCTATTTGTTGGCGTGTGTGTGTGTGTGTGTGTGTGTGTGTGTGTGTGCGCGTGTGTGTGTGTGTGTTAGGCCAGCCAAATTTCTGTGTGAAGCTGTGCAAAGAGCGGACCCAGCACAGCGGAGATCAGGTAGAGCAGCAGCCCTTTGGACAGCTCCCTCTCTGTCTGGGCCAACTCAGCCCCAAGCCTCACCACCAGCTGCTCTGGACATCCAAAAGAAATTTTCAACACAGTCTGCATTGCCTTGGAACATGGGATTTATATACTTTTGTCAGAGCCATGTAAGATCAGAGAACAGGGCTTGTGACCGGTGGGTTGCTGATTCAAATTCCCAGCCTGGCAGGAAAAATCTGGATGAGAAAAATAAATGAGTCATGAGTCATGTTCTGCACTCCCTCAAGAATTACAGTCAAGATGTCCTTAACAAGGCACATATTTGCAACTGCTCCATTGGAAATCCTCAGTGGCCAAAAGCAGAAGACTTTGAATAGGGAAAGTCCCATGTGCGAGTGTGTGTAATTGAATGAATGTGAATCGGGGTGTTGAAAAAAAGTATGCTCGGTTAATCTTCCCTGGGATAAAAAAGCAAAATATAATTACCATCATAACAAATTAAATTCACCAAGGTTTGTGAAAGTTGCTTTTCTCATGTGACCACCTGTGGCCAAGATGGGTTGAGAAATTATGTGTAGCTGCCACGGCCAGGTTTGCCACAGAGATCCAAGGAAATGAAATCATAATTGATTTATCCAGAGAAAGCAGCATCTCTGCACATCAATTTACCTCTTGGATCAGTTCCTTCAAAAATCATATCACATAATGAAATGCTTGATCAGATATGAGTGTGCTAGATGAATGATGCGGTGAGCCTTCGGCAACGACAGATAGAGAGAGAGCATGCGAGAGACAGAATATTTGGAAGATTGAAGATGCTACAATGATGGAAACAAAATATGGGATTTAAGGAGGTTGTTGTTTTTTATGTTTTTTTCTGGTATTAAAAAAAAAGTGGAAAATAGGACACTGAGGCCGACATAGATCAATAGCCGCTATTTCATTCATATGCTCAATAACACCTCCAGCAGACTGTGAAATCGATGTCGATATGACGTAGAGCAGCTGTGACAAGGGGCTTCTGGGTGAACGTCTCCCCTCGGCATTCGTAAACATGACAAAGTCTGACAGTACTTCAGGTTCAGTACCAATGCTTGGCTTCAGACTCGCTTTTGTATTTGAAAGTGAGAAGTTCACTCTGTCCGCATCCCTCCACACTCCATAAAACATCAGGAAACAGGTGAGGTGTGATTACAGAGGATGTGGTGGGATGTGGAGGAAATGCATAAGGGCTTAAGAGAGAACTGTGGTTTTACCAGCTAAACAGGTGAAGTATAAAGATATCTGTCTGCTTTGTCAAGGCTGCTGCTCAGAACACACACACATTATGCATTAAAGGGGAGATAAGTAAGGTGTTTACTGACTCGTACTACAAAGTGAGCATAATACATCTACAGAGGGTTGGCAGGGTTGCTGATCAATACCAGTGATGATTACTTCAAGAGTTGAGATTTCTGGACTTCAAAGCTCATTTTCTGGCCTTTATTCTCTGTTGTTGAACTAAACTCCCCACCCACTGGAACTTCAACACACTCCAAATCTCCCCTACCCACCTCCGCAAAATTGTTCTTTGGAGTGATGCCATAGAAGAAACCATTTCTGGTTCCACAAAGAACCTTTCAGACCTTTCTGCATTCCTTTGCTTAGACACCTGCATTGTGTTTTTGTTTATCTGCCCTATAGTCTCATTTGCAATTGCACAATATATACTATGGAGGGGTTTAGCTATTTTCCACATTTATGCCACCACCTACCATCCAATAACTAAGAATTAAGAAACATTTTAATACCCCCAATAAGGTATGAAAGGTTCTTGAAAGATTCTTTGTGGAATCAGAAATGGTTCTTCTATGGCATCACTCCAAAGAACCATTTTCGGTTCCAGTTCGCACCTTTATTTTTCTGACCAGTACTGCAATTAATTTCATCTACAAAGGCCTCGTTCTCAAGCCAAAAAAAAGCAAATAACAAAGCAGTATTATTATATTTTGCATCATGATACATTACCTCTTTACTGAATATTTTTGCTTTATCTCTGCTCTAATTAGCTAGCTTACTTGTTTCTATTGTGAAAATGCAACTCCATTGTTTGTGTAAATTACAGGCCACAGGGACGGGAGGGGGGAGAGGGGTGGAGCCTGTGCCAGCAACTTGCGTAGGAGATAAATTCTGCCAATGTGTTGCAATTCCTAGTGGTCCTATAGAGGTCATAAATTACTTAACACCCTTTTAAATTATGGATGCATGCTTGTATGCTTGTATGACTGTAGGTATGTGTACACTCATACACAGACAAATATACATAATGCCCAGTGTCATTCAAACTGCAAATATCAGTGGCAGAAGAGTATTAATGGTTCCCCCTATTCCATTGAATAGTTGACAGTAGCTGCCTGGCACTGTACCAATCTACTGCTGTAATGGCTGACAAAAAAGAGCTAATAAGGTACTTGTTAACCCTCTGACACACACACACACACACCTACACATACACACACACACACACACACACACACACGTACATATGTGCATACACACAGACACACATACACATGTACACACACACACACACACAAAACACTCTTCTTCAATTATCGTAACATACTGTGTCCAAATGAGTGGACTTGCAGAATGAGAATCACTATGTCAACCACATGACCACATTAGTCATTGTACATTATTGAATTCCTCAAAATCTAATTTAGTATTTTTTTTTTCTTTTTGGTGAAAGAAGAAAGATACTGGCAAATAAGTTTATCCAAGTTACAAAGCTCCAAAGTTTGTATTTGAAAAATCGCTCATACACTGCAGTATAGTTTGGTAAAATATAGTGGTAAAGTACCTGCCTTCGAGATGCATTGACTGAAACCTCTTTCACTGATCATGTTTCTGAGTACCAGTAACTTCAAGTACGATCCGATGCTGAGTATCAATGTGATCTATTTGTTTTACTGAGTATGGTTTACTGGACAAGTTAATTTCTGACCTGTTACATGTGGCTTTTAGTATCAAATTTTAGAGAAAATTGTCTGATACCAACACTCTATTTATGCCTGCTATTTTGGCCTGATTTGATTCCATTGATATTAACATATAATCTAACCACAAACTCAAATTAGCACGCATCTATCTCTTTTATCTCTCCTCTTCCTCATCCGACTGTCTGGGTTATGCATTATGTGGTCCCACATGCATATTGTATGCACTATTATAAAACTCTATCAAGCTCTCAAGTTCAACCACAGAGTTATACAAAGGCCTAAGTGATCGCTGGAGTGTTACAAAGGTCCATTTAGAAGGATCTTATGGCCCGTAATGAGCTTCTTAGTTCGTCGTTTGCACTGTTTTACTGGTTGGTGGAGAACAGAACACAGCTAAGCAGCACTGCAGGGCCTGTTTACCTCCCAACTCGGTGATTCTGCATCCCCCTTAAATCAGTATACATGAGATGCATAAATGACTTTAAAAATGGAGAGCCCTTTAATGAGAGAGAGAGAGAGAGAGAGAGAGGAAGAGAGCAGGAGAGAGAGAGAGAAAGAGCGAGCATGCAAAACGAGAGCCCAGGAACTTGGTCGCGTGTTCATCTGGTTGTGCCTGCCTGTGTACGACTGACTCCCGGGAGACCACAGGCTCCTGAAATCTGCATTGCAAATGGGCCACATATCTCACACATTTTGTTCCCAATATACAATTTAATTTCTCCACAGTGTGCGGTGTGTTTGAGTGGCTGTGTGATGGAGGTGGCATGTGTTCATGGAGAGCGCCGTGCTGAGGGCACAACGCCTATCAAATATAACCTTTATCCTCGCTGCTTCAGCCAGCCCTCTGCATGCAGCCACGCATTTGTGTGTGTGTGTGTGTGTGTGTGTGTGTGAGGGGGTATGTGTGTGTATGTGTGTGCGTACACCTATGCAGTCAGTTATAACACCCAGCAGAGCAGAGTAGATTGTGACACAGATCAGCGTATCACAGAACTGGTTTGATTTCTGTGCAGTTTCTTGAGGCATGTTCAGGGTTGATGCAGATAAATGGAAAATCTTTCAAGCAATCTAAATTGCATGCTTGCCAACATACAAGATGTCAGCAGGAGATTGAAATGGTTGCATTGAAGAACAACAACAACAACTCCCATCAACAATACTAGGCAAAAAAACAGCATCATTTTGGGGAGCTCTTGGCATGTTTATCACCGTATGAACAAATACATAGCGCTCGTCTGGAAATAATTGCCCTGGCGCTATCTGGTCGAGCGTGGCCGGAGTGGCGGGTCTGGGCAGACAGAGATAAGTTGAGGAGAAAAGGGAGAAGAGTAGCCGCGTCTCGTTGTCTGGAGGACCTTCAGGATTAGGGTCAGGTCAGGTCTTCCCCACTGCAGACCGTTCTCCATTTAAACCTGTTCTAAGCCCATTTAAGCATTTCTTCCAAGATTGTTTTTTAGAGTAAATGCAAAATATGGTTATACTGAGATATTCATATATTCAGGCACACACAATCTTTTTTATTTTAATTTCAAACTTATGAACCACTGTGCACTGCACAATAAAGGCAAAATGCAGGGAAAATATATCCTCGTGACTGCTCCTAATTGTATTATCGATGGAGCTTGCAACTAAAAGTATTAAACTGTACATTAGGCTATATAAAGCATTTTGTGATGTGCATTCATATTTTAAATCTGTGTTGGGACTTTCAATAAATTTCAGTGTAGAGTTGAGTTGACTCTCACAAACAATTTCCATTCTGTAGGGGCCTGGTGAAGAGTTAGGCCTATTGTATAAAATTTAACATCTTATCATATACATAACATACATAAAAATATACCTACTCTATGTATTGTATGTGGTGTAGTCCTACTAATCCTTGTTTATTTAACACAATTTACAATCTAGAAAATAATGAGATTAAAGTCTGCCGTGATCCCACTGAGGTGAAGTAAGAAAAAGCCAATTAGGTTTCTTCTAATTTCTTGCTTCAGTAGCAAAGCACTCAGAAAGATATTAAAACTTCAAAAAAGTCAAATGCATGAGGTCTTCCACAATAATGTGCCAGATTAATCAATTCCTTATTGCTCCCACGTTCTCTGCCCCGGCTCTTCCACAGAGCACAAACAGTTCTCATTGGTTAGTAATGCAGAAGGATCATTCCCGTTGGTTGGTATGACAGCAACAGCGTAGGGCCAAATCTGGTGGACATGACCTTGTGGTGAACGCGCTGGAAGCGGAAAGACTCAGTGTAAATTATTTCTCGACAAAGTGCTTTGGCAAACAATGGAGAAGTAATGGTGTGTTTCACTGAGACAAGCCCAGCGCCTCTTTTATTCACAGGGGTGAATGCACCGGCCGCCATTTAGTGCTCATAAAAATGACTTTTGGCTGCTGGCACACACAAGGCTAAGACTGGGCTCCATGCTGCCTGGGACAAAAATAGAAGCAAACGTTTCATTTAAAAAATAAATAAAAAAATCTGCTGCCATCATGAAAGTTCCTTGCCGGTGATTTTTCTTCCAGAGTTACTCATATTTCATGGGTGTATATCTTCTATTGGAATCAAAGAGCTGTGCTATATTCTGCTTTTTTTTAAATGAATAAACTTGGCGCTGAAACAATACTGTAATTGATTCACACAGCAGATGCTCAGCTTTTCTGAACTGTTTAATGCTCTGGGTTCCAGTTGGAAGTGGCACAATATGTTTCTCACCAGTTCTATGTCATAATTGGGATAATTCTTTGTACAGTAAGAGGAAGAAAAAAGATTGGGGAGGTGGAGGGGGGGGGGCAAAGGGAAGGAAAACAGATAGAAAAAGAGGGGGAGAGATAGAGAGGGGGATAGAGGGAGAGAAAAGGAGCAGCACAGATGCCAAGGTTTTCCAGTTCAGTGCACTGAAACACGAGCCAACACCACAATTAGGTTGTCCAGGGAGATTGTTAAATAAGACATTTATCAGAGAAAGCACTGTTGCCTGTGTCCTTTCAGGAAAATTCAACAAAATTCCCGTCTCCATTGCATTTGTGTGCAGGGAATGGCTTCATGGAAAATTACCTGTTTCACAGCTAACAATGAACTCCCAAATGTGTTTACGTGTGTGTGTGCGACTGTGCGCGTGGGTGTGCATGTCAGTCGGTAACCCTATGAGCGTCCCGGCCTTGTGAAAATCAATTCTACATCACTACACTACCTTGAACTGACCTTGCACTGTTGTAGCTAGTGAAACAATATCCATCAGTCTGCACATACAGTTGAGGGAGGATGCACAAACAGGAGACAAAACATACATTTCCCCTCTTCTTTCACCTTGCCGCTGACTTTTACTTTCCATAAAGTGAGCCTGAGCGCTGAGGAAAAGTCCCTGAACTCTCAAAAACTATCAAGCGGAATGCTGTTTCCATAGATACCGCTTTATAGGACCTAAGGTGTCTCAGCCAGTCGGATTACTGTGGCAACTGTGGATTTCTGCTTTGTAACCTCGCCTCACCCCTCGCTATTTAAAAAGAGAAAAAACATCTTTGGATCGACTGCTGCAGGCGTGACATTTGTAGGCGTTTGCTCTCGTTAGCTCACGCTCCCTAGCTGCTCGCCAGCATCTCCTCTGCGATAGGGTAATCGGAAGGTGCTTTAGTGCAGTTAAGCTGCCAGTCCGTCACAGTCATCGTCACGTTTTTATTTTTCCGTTCTCAGCTGTCACTTTGTCGCCTCCCTGTACAGGGGCCTCCGTCTCTGAGAGACAGAGTTGGGACAAAGTGGAGTGGGTAGAGAAGAGAGACAAAGATGAGACGTGAGTACATGTTTGTGTTGGTCTTTCAGTCTCTTAACCCCCCCCCACCCCCCCTCCGTCTCTCTCTCTCTCTCTCTCTCTCTCTCTCTCTCTCTCTCTCTCTCTCTCTCTCTCTCTCTCTCTCTCTCTCTCTCTCTCTCTCTCTCTCTCTCTCTCTCTCTCTCTCTCTCTCTCTCTCTCTCTCTCTCTGTGTGTCTGTCTCTTTACTCTTCATTTTAATTCATGTCATAGGTGCATCCTGTCTCACTGGGAATCCACCATCTGGCACATTGGATTTCAAGGCTCTATTAAATATATATATAAAAAACAGCCTCACAAATCACCAAAGCACACACACTGTCATTTTGCATTTGTCAGCCTAGTCCATGTAGCTCTTTTAACAAAAATCTGCATTTTGCTGATTTATAAAAACAAAAAGAATAAGAGCGCACTATTTGAAATGTGTAGATGAACAGACATGATCCTTAAGGCAATGGCTGATCTATTGAAGCATGATAGTTTAACCTAGCATTTCAACTGTTCTTGTAATAAGAGGCGATCTTGAGCTCCAAGCTGAGCGCCGGAGGGCGAGCGTAGGGGAGGCAGAGGCGGAGAGCAACATATAAACATATAATTGATTCCTTATCTAATGGTGAAGCATCGGTTCTCCTTGGCCATAATGGTTCTATCCATTAGCTTCCAGTCAAGCTGCCTCTTTCCTCTGCAGGAGTAATGCCCTGCAGTCACACGTATCTCTTATCGAAAAAGGTTTGTCAGCATGCATGTGTGTATGTGTTTGTGGGTGTGTGTGTGCCTGTGTGTTTATATGTTCCAGTATGTGTGCGAGTGTGTGGGCGTGTTATTTCTGCAATCCAAATCCAAATGATTTCAATGAATTTCTATACATTGTATTTCCATATTGTTGTACTATGCTCACTTACTCCCACACATATGCACAAAACGACATACGCACATACTTCTCTATCTTACCATCTTTCTTATCTCAGTCTGCCTGATATTATGCTGCTTTGTATTGCAGACATGCCTCAATCAAATACAGCCCAAACATTATCTCATAAACGCCCAAGCAGACACACACACATACACACCCACTTCCACATTGATAAGCATCCCATGTAAGTACTAAACCAATATTTCCGAAAGTGCATATGCTGCATAACTTTGTTTGACGGCTAAGTAATTAAACTCATCCAAGCACAGGCTGCATATCAAACGGCGGTCTCGGCATAACACATGGTGCGGGCCTAAATTAAATGAATTAAAAGTGAATCTGTTTTGAGAGTGGCGCTCTCAAGCGAATCCTCGACGCACACTAGAGTTTTTTGGAGCAGGATGCATATGCAATATTAATATGGGTACGCAACACAGACACATGCACCTAAACACATGCACATACACACAGGCCACGCACGCCCTGTACTCACACTGTGTACTGAAAATGAACACGATTCAGTGACTCGCATTAGCATAGACGCCCACTGTGCGTTGGTTTTGCTCCCACACAGCCAAACACACACAGCTGTGGTGGCCAAGGATAGCAACGGATGCTAGCGCTGTCATCAGATAACTTTAGAAAGTTTAGTCAGCAGCACTGTTGCTACTGGCTTAAAGTAGAGTTACTCAATTTAAAATGTCTCAGGTCCTACAGCCTGTAGGTACATTCAGTACAGAGCCTACCAGTGTTTCTATGTATTCTACCATAGTGACCCACCATGGTAAGGGTGCCTAACCTGCCATGCTAAACATATGTGAAAAATAATTGTATTTTTACTCAAAATGGTCTCTTTCAGTTAAGAGACAGGCAAGATACAACTGCGGTGCGGTAAACACTTCCGCACTATCGCACTCCCCAGGAAGTGCGTTTCAACATCATCTCCTCAGACACATCTCAGCTCTTCGGTCAGTTGCAATTGAGAATGATGCACTGCACTTAATTGCAGATGAAAACTGAGCTTAGGAATCGCCTGCATGGGAGCATCTGGCAGCTTGCCTTAGGCTGTCCATCAAAGGCCCAGTCCCAGTTGAGGAGTTTCCCCAACCAGAGAGATCTGCAACTCGGAAAAGAATCCAAGGCTCAGATGCCAAACAACAGGCTGCACAATTTGCACCAAAGTGAGCCCACAGCTGCTTTGTCAGTAATCCTGTATGAATTCTGAGTCAGAGTCATATTTCCTAGTTGTCATTTTCTGATTTAATAACATGGTTTTTAACTGAATTGTTTTTTTTTTTTTATAAAAATGTTCTTCCCGAGGGAGGATTCCCCCGGACCACCCTACATAAAATGGCTTTTGTGCTTCCTAACACCTAACACTGATACATACAGTACGTGACCAAGGACAGTTCTCTCACCCAAAGCCAGAAGCCACAGAACCAACACTATAATCTATGATATTAATGTGTGATATGACACCACAGTAATTGGCAATTAATTGGAAAACGTAGACATAAAATATAGCCTTTCTCACTCCAGTTCTGAACTGGAAAATGCACTCTTATTGCCAATTACTCTTACTATTGTCACAGTTCTTTTTTTTTCAATTTTATCTAATTCTGATTCTCAATTACATAGAGCCTAGTAGGGTATTGCTGAAATTTGGCATGTATGTTTATCATCCCTAAAAATTAAAGCTTTTACAAAATGATTTGACATCTCAGATTACAGGGCCAGACAAACTCTGTTCTCATGGTTCTGACTATGGCAGATAGTAATGAATGTTCACTAGTTCAATTATTCCATGGCATATACTGTAGATAACGTACGTAATGGCTGGAATTCAATAGTATAACCCTTTTTAAGTTGGCAAAGCCTCAAAAATGACATATTGACAAAATTGACATTGCATAAACAGATGATAAAATAACTGAAATTGTAGTAACTGTAACTTTTTGCCAACCCAAACAATAAGAATCATGTACTGTGACTGCTGCCCTCAGTATGTCATTCTGCCACCATTAGCTGGCAAACTGCCTTCCAAAACACATAGGAATTCCTCACAGTTTTTTCCCCAAGTGGGGAATGTAGTCACTATCCATTTGCTTTTGTTTGTGAACCTTTGAGGCATCCAGTCTCAGACACCATGGAGTCAGAACCACAGTGTATTAAGGAATTCCCGTGTATGTATTACTGAACTTTCCCTGTCCCCTCTCTCATCTCTTAGTCTGAATCATCCTCCTTTCCCCTGCTTCCCCTCTCTGTTTCCCCCTCCTTCACGCTGTTGGGACAAATCTTTGCTCTCTCTCTCTCCCCCTCTCTTTACTCTGTCCTACTTGTTTGTGTACTGCGTCTTATCCTTGCTCTCCCTCTTTCGCCTCGCTCTCCTTCTCTCTCGGTAAAATACACCCCTCCTCTCATTTTCTCTCTGGGGCTCATCTTGTCCCCTCTGTTTCCCGCTATCCATTGCTCACACCCTTTTCTCTATTCCTCCCCCTTTTTCACCGAGGGAGGAGTGTAGAGAGGAGATATATGTGGGAAGTACATCTGGGTTATTCATGTGCAGCGGGCGGCGATAGGAGTTTATGTGTAGGAGGCTGTGGTGCTGCTGTGCATGTGCGCACGCGTGTTTTCGCATTTGTGTGTGTTTCTGTGCGTGTGTGTGTGTGTGTGTGTGTGTGTGTGTGGTGTCTTTGTGTGGAGCAGTGATAGGAGGTAGCAGCAGCCATTTGGGCTTCAGATGAGCCTCCCCCTCCACATTGTCTTAAAGCTGCTTAGCGCTGCAACTCCCTCTCTTCTTTGTTTGATTCGCTTTCTCTCTCTCTCTCTCTCTCTCTCTCTCTCTCTCTCTCTCTCCCCCTCTCTGCTTCTCTCTCTCTCTTTCTCTCTCTCCCCCTCTCTGCTCTCTCTCTCTCTCTCTCTCTGTCTTTCACTGGCTTATTGTTGCATTACACGTCTCACAGCCGCAGCCCAGAGAGAGTTGGGAGAGATCCTGCGCCTTGGGAGTTGCAGACTGTATGTGTGTGTGTGTGTGTGTGTGTGTGTGTGTGTGTGTGTGTGTGTGTGTGTGTGTGTGTGTGTGTGTCTGTCTGTCTATGTGTGCATGCACGGATGTGTTTGGAGGTGGATGAGGGTTGTAATTTTATTTCATAGTTCATTCTTTTCATTTCATGGACTTGTGTTCATGTTTCCGTGTGTATGTGTGTAATTACAATTTGTTAGTGTGTGTAGGAGGAAACTGGTATGTGTGTACATGTGTGTTTGGAGGAAGAAAAGAGAGGAGATATATGTGGAGATATACATGGATGATGTGACTGGATGATGTGACCACGGTGGTGTGAGAACCAACACAATATGCCTCACTCCTCCAACACTACTTAGGTAAGAGGGGACAAACATATTTCTGAAGGCAGAATTTAGGACATGGAGTAATCTGGGACTTGGAGCTGAAACCCGATGCAAACTGTAGTCTGAGCCAAGTCAAAAACTATAACAAGATACCTAACATGCCGAAAGGTAGCTTAGTAAAGCCTTTCATGACCAATCAGTGATAAAGAAAAGATAATTGAAAATCAAATCAAAGAGCCAAAGAACATTAATTCTTTAACATATCAATGGGAACTCTTGATTAAAATAGGTATAAGTGTAGGAAAAAAGAAATATACAAATACATGGAAAAGATTTAGTTTGTGTGTGTGTGTGTGTCTGTGCCCGTTTTTGAGTGTGGGTGTATTTGTGTGCATATGAGTATCATTATAGCTATCGTAGGTGAGAGTGTGTATGTCAAACTGCCAATCACAAAGAAGGGGAGGATAGCCTTGCATAACTGTACGCAGACTTGAAAGGACTGTCATTACCATATAAAAACACATCATTATCACTTGGACCCTGTGTGACTTGTTTGGAGAATAAATCATCAGTATTTCACACAGTGGATGGAGAAAAGTACAAATGAATGCCACCACTGGCATGCTCAAGTGTCCTATTTATAATAGGGCTTATTTAAAATAATGGCATATTATTATGCAACCAAAGAGGTGACAGAAACATGTTATATTTAGTTAAAATATACACAAACATCCAGAGATAAACGTAGCAAATTTTTACATAGCCTCATGTCTTACTTTATCATAGTGCAGTTACATATAAAAAGGTTAATTGCTCTGTAAAACAATACTCATCATGTAATGAGGTACTGACAAATTAAGACTGTGGATTGTGGAAAATATTTGGAAAATATTCAAGAACTTGAGAAGAAATTTAGCTACTGAAAACAAACAAACAATCAAGTAAACAAACAGCAACAAAACAATTTGCTAATGTTCCCATATGTTTGCAACATTAAAAACAGCTTAAATACAAGCTTCAGACTCAGACAGATTCAGACTCAATATTTTACGGCCTGTGTAAGGTATAATATGAAATTGAATATTAACTTTTAGATTCCAAGATTACCACACTAGTCATACACATTTTTGAGTATCTTGACTGTGGAATGAGGCCCAATCACATTATCATATATTGTTAGTCTATGAATGCCTTTGAGTTCCTAGCCTTTGGAGAGCACCAGTCCATCCAAGTGTGAACAACAGAGGGACTGGTGCTTCGACAGAGAGAGAGCCCTGGTCCAGGCCTAGGGTGACACAGTAGAGATGGCTTTTCATCCGTGAAGCTTGTTAGCGCAATGTCCAAAGTCAACCAGAGGGGATTACTCAGCCGGTTAACCAGACTGACATTGTGGGTTTGTCTGCGTTCGTTTGTCCGTCTGACTGTCTGTGCCTGTCCATGTTAACAGCTGTGTGCAGCATGTATGTTTGTGTTGAAGAAATGTTCTGGAGTCAGAGGTTTGTCTTACTTGAATATATATTTATCAAAAGGAGAGTCTTGCAAGAGAAAGAGATTGAACCAATCCATTATGTATCTTCCAAGGATGTACAGAATGTGCTGACATTAAAACAGGTCACCAAAGTAGAGTATAAGCAAGACATGTTACGTCTTAAGTTAGAGCTTCCATGGACATCTTGGAGACATCCAGGAGCCACTCTGACAACAAGACCTCTGGCATAGTAGGTTATGGCACAAGGGTTACAGTAAGGTGACCATACATCATGAAACCTTACATTCCCTGAGGTGACCCCAGTCCAGCTGTTATATACTGTATGTTGAATTTTCTTCCACAGTTTGTTTCCATCCATGTATGTGTTCCTCCATGCCCGAGTGCATGTGTGTGTGGGTGTGTGAGTGTGACGAGCTACCGCAGCCAGCGAGCTGAGCCGTGCAGAGAATTCCAGCTAGCTGATGTTGAGTGGGAGTGACTGGTCTCGGCAGGCCGGGTGTGCAGCTAGCGGGGGCTGAGGCTGGGGCTGGTGGCTAGTTGAGTAACAGGGTTTGGTGTAAGAAGTGGGCATGGAGTTAAGGAATGAAGACAAGCGTGCGATCATGCTGGGTTGAAGGAGGTTTGCTGATGACTAGTCGTGAGTAGCTTTATATGTAACAGGCTGGCCAAGGAGGTGCAATGGTTGGAGCCTTTTAAAACGGCTCACAGTACTGTGCAGTGCCTGTGTGATGTTGGACAACCCATCATGCCTTCAACAGAGTCAGAATCATGGCTGCAACCTACTCTGTGCCACACTGTCTAAATGCTAATCTAGAATACTGTATGTGTAACATAGGTAGTGTATTAAAAGATAAGAAAAGAGATAGAGGATCCCATCATGTGTGCTCTCCTTCAGACATGTCATATCTGAAGAAGAGCACACGCTCGAAATGTCACATGTGGTGGTAATACCAATAACGCCATGGCAGTTGTGTGTGGACTCTATCTTTACCTCCGCCAAGGAGGTTATGTTTTCGGGGGCCGTTTGTTTGTTTGTCTGTTTGTTTGTCTGTTAGCAGGATTACGGAAAAACTACTGGCCCGATTTTCATGAAACTTTGTGGAAGGATGTAGCATGGGCCAAGGATGAACCCATTAAATTTTGGAGTGGATCCGGATCCGACTCATGAACAAGCAATAATAGCAAGAACCTTGGGGGAGGTCTGTGCTCTCCGAGTGCCCTTCTAGTTTAATATTTTACTGTTTTTCTGTCCAGCACCTAGTATTAGTTTGGATGTGCATGCTTTTGTGGACCTTTACTAAAACAAGTAGAGTGACATGTATTTTCTGCTGTTTATTGTATGTCCTGCAGTGGCTGTTTGCACTGAATCACCAAGAAAAATTATTGTAAATTTTTTGTATTTGGCTGAATAAAGTCTGATGTCTTCATACTTTTCATGGACCCAGTAGGAAACCTCTATAGCAACATACTGAGCTCTGACACTTTATGCCCTACAGTCTATCTCACTTAGTTGTACGCTCTATGAGGCTTTGATTTCACTTCATGTCACATATCCTGTCTGCAGCGGCCATTATTTTGTCCCTTCCACAAAGCATTTCATTTAGTTCATTTGGGGACACAAAATAGTACGAGAATAAATCCGTCCCGTAGAGATTTGTCTTACCATCACGCTCCACATTCTGCTCTGCACATTTATGTGTGTGATGTACCCTTTTTCCCAACAGAGGCATGGCTGATGGATGAACATGCTCACAGAGGGAGGATGAAACTCGGGCCACGGCTTGATAACAAAGAGTACACATTCACATGCACAGTGCATACACACCGCCACACACAAAGGGAACTATAAAATACTCTGAACACGCACAAGGTTGTGCATACTAAAACACACATGTGCATAAACATACAGGCATGCACACACACACATACACATTAAATACACATGAACACACTCCTACACTCATACACATACAGTGGGAAGTGTCTGTCCTGGCCTTCAACCCCGGGCATGGTGCATCGTACCCAGGTGGCCAGCCCCTGCTCTGTGGCTGACTAATGGCCCCAGTGGAGCAGCACAAGACTCCATTCATCACAGCTAGACCGCAGCGCACACAACACACACGGGTACACACACACACACACACACACACACACACACACACACACACACACACACACACAGACACAAAACTCACACACCTCCACACAAATGCACGCACAAACACATGAACACTTGCACACACAAGCATGCGTATATATGCGCACTCATGACCTCACCCAAGGGGGCACGCATACTGTCTAAAACAGCAAGTTTCAACATTTCAACAATGTTAGGATAGCAAGAATAAAAGCAAAGTGGGTCATACTAAGGAGAAAAACACAAGTTGCATGTCCTGTCACTGTGTATCTGCTGTGAGCGGCTGCATTCCCAGCCCTTTGCACTCATTCGTCAGGCAGCGTAGGAGTCATTTATTACCATTTGCCTTGTCAGTCAAGCCTCTGATCCCCTCCATCCATCTCCCAGAGGCAACAGCACTGTCCCCCTCCACCCCCACCCCACTTTCCTGGGCCCTCAATGCCTGCATTATTCTACGCTCAGCATTCAACACCGCAGCTGAGAGGAGAACCATACTCTGATAACTATTCAATAGGCGCCACACAGAACCACAAGCCGGGCTAGCTTAATATGCGATGGATGGAGATAGAGGGTGAGAGAGAGCAAGAGAGAGGAGAGAGAGAGTAAATTGGAAGTGAGAGGAGGGAGGAAGGGAGAATAGGGTTATCGGAAGGTAAGACAGATAAGGGAAAGGAGAGAAGGGAGGGAGAAGCAGGATGAAAGAAGACAGAGAGAAAAATTCTTGGAGAGGAACAGAAGGGAATAGGAGAGGGAGGAGGAAGAGAAAGAAAAAGACAAGGGTGTGGAGGTTGGCGGTGGAGAGCTAACCATATTGAGATGGATAGAGCTGAAGTTGTCAAAAAAACGATGCTAATTGGACGGGAGTTTGAGATGAGGCAGACGTTTTGAATCCTGTGCATCTGCAGTTTGGCATTGTGTTGGGAGGGAGAGACAGGCAGAGATAGAGCGAGAAGAGGCGGGGGGCCCGAACATAAAAAGTACAAGCTAAGCAGACATCATAGAAGTGAAAACGTGGCCAGACAAAATCAATGCTATTTGACTGGCTCTTTCTGGAAACTTTTCAACAAACTCTTCAAGAACGTGACTGGACAGATTTTAGGTTTTAGGCTTTGATTTTTCTCACCAAAACATTGCCTTCATGAAATTGAACCAGCAAAGACAGAAATATGTCTTTGCTTGGAGTTGTCATTGATGTTTCTGTTAGTAGAAGTAAAACAGTACTTATTAGCCATTTTACAGAAATTAACTGGAATTTCTGTTTGCAGATTTCTCCAAGTTAATCACACACAGCACCTTACATAAACATCATCTCAAAGAGGTCAGACGCATGTGTTCCTAACCTCTTGCTGTCCAAACTGGTTGTGAAACAATTACGTCAATTTATATTGTGTGACTGCAGAACGTCTTTGTATAACACATATTGAACAATGTGAGAAAATTCCATTAATTGTAAACTGATAGTGGGTAATCCTCATAATCTAAAATCAAATTACTGAAGTGGTGCTTCGTATTGAAATACATCCATATAGGATCCGGGAAGATAATGTCGATTTTAGCAAGAATTGTTACCACAGTATTGGGAGGAAAGTTCTTGTCAGTTGAGTCAGCTAACTCAAACAGGGAGACTTTTGAATGTAGTATGTAGTACATTGAATAACATGCAGTTACAAAATGCCTCAGTGTCTCATAGGATGCAGCTATCCCACCTGTATAATTTTCTCTGACAGTTAACCTTTACTACTTCTTGTTGTTATTCTTACTGTTACTTTTGTTGTTGTTATCTGTTGCCAACTTGGCCTCTTAGCCAGGCTGTGGGCTTATTGTTGTTGGAGTAGGGAGAGGACTTTCATCAGGAGAGCCAGTAGAGCTTTACCACCTGACAACCTGTGAGGCTTATAACACATTCTCACACACACACACACACACACACACACACACACACACACACACACACACACACACACACACACACACTACACTAGATGCACTAGATGTTATTTCAGGGCTGAGTGCTAGTCATGCAATACCATAGGGTGAGAAATGATCCCAGAGTGAATCATGCTGAGAGGTAAGGCCAGGTGTTCAGGCTCTGCATCTCTCATCAGTAATTAAGACTGGAACCCTCGGGCCTTCACACCCCATAGAGAAAAAGATGGAGAGGGAGAGAGAGAGAGAACAGGCCCAGGTCTACTCTTGCTCAGCTTAGAGATTTGTGAAGCGTGACTCACACCGTCCCTTGTCCCATTTATACTTTATCTCTGAAATGCATACTCATTCACTCTCGCTCCAGCTCTCTCCTACTGGAATCCATAACACTTTGCATCAAATGCAGTTTTCACTGCGTTCCAGCACCTATTTCATCAGATCACACACAGAGACTCCATTTTCACTATACCTCATGCCAACTGATTTTTCTTGAATGCTTGTGGGACAATTTTAGTTTTCAACCTATTTTAAAACCTTTAGTTGTGGCATATCATTTTCCTGCCTCTCTTCCAGAATGGTGCAGCTGTGTGCCAATGCTGTAAGCGGCTTCAACGTTTGAGGTATATTGCTAGCTATGGAAATGAACTGTATACATCCACACAGTCCCTTTCTGCTTTTCACTGAAAACATCTCTAGAGCAGATGCGGTACAGCTAGGAAACCTTGCCTTTCTTCTCTCCCCCTTCTCCTGTTCTGCTGGCTTTATTATTTAGGTTCCCCAGTGAAACACAAGTGAGCATACGTGATGAAAAATGGAGCTAACGGAGGGAGGCGAACCAAGGCTGTAATGTGCACACTGCACACCAGGCATTTTTGTCTGCAAAGTGTTAAGTGTTCCAGTGGCGCACAAGGTGCTGCTCTCAGATGCAGATGGGGACTACACTAACATCAAAATGTACACAGTTATTTTTGCATAATAGCTGGTTAAAAGTGCATTGGTCTGTATATGTCTACAGGGATAGCTCATGGGTTTATGAACAAGCAAATCTTCCATCGTTGCAATCGTTGCAAGGAGGAAAGGGTTGAGAGAGAGAGAGTGAGAGAAAGAGAGCGAGAGAGAGAGAAAGAGAGAGAGAGAGATAGAGAGAGAGAGCAGTAAGGAAAATGTAACACTGTAATTGCTGTGTGAAAAGCCTACACTAGACACAGTGGAGAACTAGACACACTCAAGTACTTCCTGATTTTTCTCCCCAAGGACTGTGGGACCAGTAGCTCCTCATATGTGGTCAGGAGTCGCAACACTGTAAACAGACTCATTCTAATACAGATGAACACACACACACACACACACACACACACACACACACACTGCAGCCTCCCCCTTTTGCCTTAAAATTTAATTCACACACACTCGCAATTTCTATACCCGTCCACACTTAACGCCTCTCTTACATCTTTAGTGATACGTTTTCTTCCTGATAGCAGAAACAAAATGGGCTGGGCAGAGGAGACTTGCGCTGTCCATCTGCTAAGAGGTAATTATTAAATTATTGAGCCAGTCAGGGTATTTAAACTTTCATGGCCAGCCATTAGCATCCGAGCCAGCAGAACTGGGCCGGAATAGGCAGCATGCTGCACTGGCTAGCGGATGGAAAACATGGGGAGATGGAGGGAGGAGAGAGGAAGGGAGGGAGTGGAGGAGGAGCAGAGTGAGGATGAAGACATAGATGACCTAGATAGAGATGTCTTGCACGGCATTTCCTATCCTCCTCCTCCTTCACATCCTTGTCTTTTTCGTCATGCTGCATCTCCTCCTCCACCTCCTCCCCTTCCTCCTCCTCCACCTCATTCTCATCGCGGCCTCATTGCTGTCCTCCTCCTCATGCTCTTCATCCTCTGCTGCTCTCCCCACCACCTCCTCCTCCACCTCCTCTTCAGGATAAGTAAAAATGAGCACCGCGTGGTTTCACAGAATAGAACATGACATCAGCTTGGCTGCACATGGCAACACAACACACAATACCCAAGCTCCCACCCTACATGCCAGAACAGAGGGAGGGAGGGAGGGAGGGGTAAAGGGAGAGGGTAGGGATGGAGAGAGAGAAATGGAGGGATGGAGATAGAGGGAAAGTGGTAAGATGCGTTGGAGAGGATCACCGGTGATTCATCGTGAAGTGTGTGTGGGGTGTGTTTGTGTCAGTATGAGTATGTGTGAGTGAATGTCGTGTGTGTATGTATAGGATGTGTGTATTGTGTGTGTGTGTGTGTGTACAGGTGTTTACATTGTAGACTTGGATCCTGCTTGTTGTATGCACCATGCTGACATGCGACTTCAGCATGACTTAGTACTGATGAAGCATTAGGACTCTCCTTGTCATTACACATAAAGTAACACAGACAACCCCACCCCAACACACACATGGACGCACGCACGTACACACACACACACACACACACACAGACACAGACACAGACACACACACACACACATCAAAGTGAATTATCATTACAGGCCTATCCAAAGTTTTTACTCCCCCTTCCTCCCTCTTTCTTCATGTAATAATAATGGTTTATGTCAGAATTTTAAATCCAAGCCAAGTTTGCTTTTTTAACCTTCCAGCCTCCTCTTTTCTGGCTTTTTGACATGCACTTCTCTTAGCCCCATCACCTTACACTCACATTGTAAAGGGAGTGCCCTTTTCCCCTTACAATGCCATTCAATATCCTGACCTCTCTATTGTAAGTCTTGTACAATGCATGTGACTTACCACTCACTTTGCTTCTCAAACACTGTCCTTAAAGGACCTCACATCTTAACGCTCAGCCTTTTGACTTCAAAGCCCTGAGCAAGTACAATAAGTATTAAATTCCTTCCTTCCTTCTTTGTGGAATACAACCAAAAAATACCACTATGAACCGAGGTCAACTACGCATAGCCTCCCACAGTGTCAGTCAGTACTGATGTGACTATAAGCTTAGGCTTAAGCTTTTGCCTCTCAGCTTAACATGTATGTTAGTATGCTGGCTGTCTGTCAGCCCTACAGCCTGTTTCCAGATGGCAGCATGTCATTGCCTCAACTAAAGCGACCCTTGACTGCCCTTTTGAGCCTATGGTGATGCAGTCCATATGTTGTTCTTAGTGACCCTATCTTTCCAGGCAACTCTGATGGGGAACAATGCCATGTACCTAAGAGATGTAGCTCCAGTCAAACAGAAACAAAGTGATTTTTTACGCTTTATCTATCTTTGTTGTCTGTTGCTTCGAACATTGTCCATTTATATTAGCTCAAAGTATTAAATGCTGCATCACCATCATACAGACAATACAGAACGGCCATTGTTCGTAAGCAATGGATCTGAGCAATACAGTATATCCCTCAGTATTGCAGTATGTGGATTGAATAATCATACAAAGTCAATATGGACAATAAGGTTATAAGGAACAAAAGTATAAAGGGAAGAAATGAGGTTAACCAGGTTGACAAAATTTCCCATGTGATTGTTTCCTTTTGATAGTAGTCCTCTATTCTGTTCTGTTCTGTTCTGCTCTGTGCTGTATATTGCACTATCATTGACTGACCCCCTTGTGGTGTAATCAATCAAGTAAAGCAGATACTTGCATGACCTTTTAACATCTAAATCCCTGCGATGACCTAAAGATCAAGACTTTGTTCACACCAGCATGGAATTATATCCTGACCCCATTTATAACAACAGACTGGATGTGACATCTAGCGGGGACAGCACAGTTCAGTGGCCAAATTAATGATGAAGCATAGGGTATTTGATAAAGACTTTGAATTAAAATGAGTCTCAGTGGTATTGACAAACAATTTCTGGTCTGGGTCTGCAAAACCACCTTACTACCTACAATGGATTCATCTGGCAAGGAAGGAACAAGAAGAACTTAGCAAGGCTGCTTTTCCCATGGCTGTCAACTCCAATGTGATTGTTTTTAGCCAACTGTGACGTACCGTGAAGCGTATAGGAAAACAATATGCTCTGATTATTCTGTTTAGGCAGGCATGAAACACAGCAGGGTAGAGTTAAAAAAAAAAAAAAAAAAAACCCAACAATTGAAAAAATGGTTAATGTAGCCTTTCTCTATTGAGGAAAGTCAGTGCTGCAGCCATTTTGTTGCTGGTAAGGCGACAAGGAATTTTACAAGGTCTTAAACATGACACATATGCAAATTAGAATCTGCAGCTAGTGGACTGCAGATCCAACAGCTCTTAGGCTATCTGTAGCAGTATCTTCAATTAACCCCTGGAGGTTGCAGCCTGTAGCCTATGACCTTAATGATTGCACTGGGTGATATGCAGGGACTTGTAGCAGATACTTCTCAATTCAAAGCCCAGATTGTGGCCCATGCAATCTATAGCCTGTCCGTAGGATTGCATGCAAACCTTAGAGCTAAATCACATTAGTTTGTCTTGTTTTTGTAATCGTCAGTGTTGTGAGCCTACACAACCAGAACCTTTAACCCTTTAATCCACAAGGTCAGGGAGACTTGATTTTTGTTTGACTAGCAGGGCTTTTACAAAGGAATACCACACTTTCATGTAAAGCAAATGATGGTTACCAGTGGGGAAGAAGGAACTTAATAAACTGCTGCTGATAAGGTGGGCACAATGATCCCAACATCCTATACAAGTTGATGGAAATTTGACAGAAAGGTGAGTATAGTATAGTCTACCTAGAGAAAAAGAGGTGGATATACAGTGTGCTGTGTACAACCTTTACATAACTGGTTACCTTAAAAGTTAGAGGTTACCTTAGAAGTGTCTTTACCCGACACCAGAATTTACTCTGGGCAAAAATAAAAACACTTTTTTGTATTGCAGCCCCACTTTGTGATTTAGGCTAATACAGTTGTGTTTTTACATAAAACTCTTGCCTATAGTTTGGCTTTAATACTTGAAGAAATGCCCTATATTAACAATGTTTGAACCACGCGTAAAGATACTTTTGTTGTCAGTCTATACTAACTTTACAAGTGGTTCCTCATACAGAGAGAGAGAGGGAGAGAGAGAGAAAATTATAAAATTCCAGTTGTTCATGCTGCTAATGAAAATGTTCAGCATTTTTTGTGTCTGGTTTGATGTTGCCAGTATCTGGTTCCAGAGAGTTCTTTGGTTCTACAGCAGACAGCTTCTCAACAGAGCTGGCATAGTAATTATTATTTACTGATTTGTAATTGCTTGTTGAGTCTCACAGGGCAGCTTGTAATCACATTAATTTCCCTATAAAGTAATTGTTTCTGTTCAAACTAGGGCTGACTATGTTGGGTATACTGGTAGTACATTGTGCTGTGCCATGTGTCTGTTGTGTATTGGGCTGTGTTGTGAGGTATTGTGTTGTACCAGGTCATATAGTGTCATGCTGTACTGTGCTGTGCTGTGTTGTATTTTGTGGAGTTGTAGTTATCATATTGTGTCATACTGAGTTCCATCATATTGCACCACATTCTACCGTATAGCATTGTAATATGCATATGTACTTAGATAGGTACATTTCTTCACAAATTGCTTCACTGTACACATTACAGTAATGCTGATTTAGTTTTGACCCAAAACTGCCCAGTCTCCAGAAATGAGGATAGCAGCTGTTGTTGATAATTACTATAGTTGTTAAGTAAGAGACAGAAGGAAAATGGGTGAAGGAGGGAGAAAAAGAGAGAAAACAGCCAATGAGAAAGGGAGAAAAATGCCCTATAATGGCCTGTCAGCAAATGCTAAAGGATGGCTATTAGCGAAACACCACTTTGCAACTTCATCAATATTTCACCAGCATGTCAAAGGCTCGGCACCAGCCTCCCTCCCTCCCAGAAATGTTCTCTCTCTCCTTCACTCTCGATGGAGTGGGATGAGGGTAAAATCTAACCGCTGGGAAGGGGGCAAACAGCCAAAGGCGTTCAGGAGTCGGACGCTTGGTTGAATCTGCCTTTTCACGTGTATGCAAGGACTCACACACACACACACATAAATCACGTGTGCATTCCCTTTGCTGAATGCTCTCTCAGCGTTTGTTTAGCCTCAGGAAAACTTCCCATGATTCATACCAGTCCTTAGTGGTGAGAGTGCCGTACCTCAAACTGTGTGTCTTCACCTTGTAAACAAAAACAGGTTTTCTCTGCTCTATGTTCCGCCCTTACTGTAATCACTCTCCCTCCCACCCACCCACACTCTCTCTCTCTCTCTCTCTCTCTCACTCACTCACTCACTCTCTGGACCTGCCACACATGCCACACAAACTGAGCCCAACTTGTTTTAGGGTCTCTTATATTCTTAAGCCTTATCGATTTGCCTGCAGCCACTTGGGGACCAGGCTGCCCCTAGTGAATGAGAGAAATTACCTGCAACACTGAGCAAATTAAACAGTCATTTGCGCTGAGCTGAAGCCGGGCTCAGCACAGCAACCAAGCAGCAAATCCAAATTTTCTGGTTAGCCCTGGATACAAGTACTCCCCTCACCTCCCATCTATTTCTCTCTCTCTCCCTCTCTACGTCTCTTTTCTCTCTCTCTCTCTCTCCCCCACAGAAGGCAGATAAACACCCTCCATTGGTAGGCCTTAGCTGTATTTATGAGGGCTTGTCTCATAGGGATTGGGGATAAAAGCGTCAATCCTTTCTAATTGGTCACACCTACGCTGAGAGGGACGTGGCAGGTATTATTGAATAGGCAAGGGGCCTTTCATCAAGTCAAATTATTGAATGGCCCGAGCTCATTCAGTCTGGGAATGGAGGGAATAATCTTGGCTTTTGATGAGGATGAAATGCACGCACATGCACTTAATCAAATATGCACGCGCAGGCACACACACACACACACACACACACACACACACACACACACACAGGGGTCATGCACGCACAAAAGCACAGAAAGACACGCATACACACATGGGACTCACACAAGCACAAACAAAATGCACAAAAAACACACCAGCCAGCCAAGGTCCAGCAGAGAGAGAGGACTGTGTGTCTGTTTAGTACTTTGGATATGACAGCACAATTCAAACAGTGCAAGACAATAAATAGTGAGCTGAGAGGGAGGTGGAGGCTGATCCAAGCCTCTTACTGTGTAATTGATCCCTACACAAGGATTATTATCAGATATGGACTCAATGGCTGTTGTGGGCATTGCTTACTGCAAAACAGCAGCCAAATTAGTCCCATTTTCATATCCGTGCGTACAGAGCAATTTAATTTGTCTGGAACATTTGATACATAATGATTACAAGAACAAGAATACGCTTACTCAGAAATGAGAGATTGACGTTGGTGGCCTCGCAAATAATCCACCGTCATTTGGTTGAATCATTAGCTTAACTTCCTGTTCATCCATGAAACAACAGTTGGTCTGTCGTTTACATAGTTTGTAATGTCATGAGATAAAATAAGCTGCAAAGGGAACTCAGGCTATGCATATATCAGTCTTTATAGTAGTGTGGCCTTCATGTGATGCAGAATGCATACATCCCTCTCCATGCAAAATGTTCAAACTGATCAGGGGACACAGGACATATGCTGCATCTCCTTACAGGAGGGATATCGGTGAGGTGATTCTGAGTCTTAGGAAACAGCAGAGAGTTGAGATACACATAATTTTTTCATGGTTTGATGCATGGATGATCTGCTATTTTGGGTAATGTAGTGTGTTCCCTGCATGGTAGATTTATAGTGCACTGATTTATGTGAGGAGAGAGTACCTAGCCGATCTATTCATTGCCAAAATTATAGAAAAAATGTACTGTAGTGACATTCTAATTCTATAACCAAACCAAATAAGTAGATTGTGGTATCCAGGGATGAAGAAATTCCTGCACGCTGCTCTTGCAATGAAGACAATTCTTTGATTTACTAATGTTTCCATCCATGAAGTCCAGACCTTCATCAGAGTATTGGAAATGTTAGTAAATAAAAAGCATTGTGTACAATTGTGTAAGAATTATGGAAATGTCTTAATTCCTGGATGCCTTCTCTATATTCCCACACATCTGCACAAAGAAGATTGGATGTTCAAGTTATCCTATTGTTCCTCTCCGAATTGTGTTATCCAAATTAACCACATCCATGCCTTGTCCGCTTTGTGAAATTATTCAGCAATTCAGGACTGTCTGGCATCTGGTCTGGCTGATGTTCAATTCAATTTGAAGAATGCCCTCTATTTTAGTATGGAATGTGAAAATTACCCCAGGGATGGGAGTTTTAGACTAAATTATGAAGTGAAGCAAAATGGTAATTCAGGACAACAGTCAGACTTGACTATACTCACTCCCTTTTGATCTCCCACCACCAAAAACCCTGCTCAAAGTCTGGCACCATTTGAAAAGACAAGCTTAGAATCCAGGCTGCTCTGAATCTGGCTGTAACAACACCATTACACTAATATCAACACAGGTACCTATGCAAACAGAGGGGTATTACAAGGCCCTACAAAAACAAGGTGAAGTAGCCGACTGTCAGAAATGATTAAATACTTGATATCATCCCTATGACAGCTCATTTAAATGGTCAGATCTTGCTGTAACTGCAAACAACGTAGTCAGCATCAAAGTTTTCAAGTAATTTTTTCCCCTATTCCCATGGTTGCTGCTTTTGTAAGGTTTTAAATTGGCCCACTGTAGAACAGCTAAAGTTCAGCACCACACTGGGCAGACAGCTCCCTTACATCATTACCCTCATTTCAGCTGAAACATGCAATAAGATGTACAGCAGCACAGTGAATAAGGATGGCTGCTGTGGTATAAAAGTATCAGTTCAGCACCACACAGAGTGGCCATGTACAGCAGAGTATAAGCACTCTGGACAGCTCCCTAAATGTTGCAGAGCACTATAGCTGTCCACTAACTGCAGGGGACTTGGACAGCAGTATTTTGCTAGCATGAAAAAAATCTAAGTGCAGTGCTACTACTCTGAACTGATTTCAACTTGAGTCTGCACTTAAAGTGCCTGCTGAACATGGTGTTTTGCAATGTGACATGCAAACACTAACAAAAGCCCCCGAAAACAGGGTAGTTAATGTGTAGGTACCCTTACAATAACGGTAATAAATGTTTATTTAGGCCACCGATTGCATTGTTGAAAAGTTGGTGTGGAATATCCTAGAAGATAGGGAGCTTCATTCTAAAAATGTGAACAGACAAAGAGACAGAGCACACACATGCAAACACACATATACATACATACATTTACACAAAACAGCATCAGTCAAAAAAAGGGTGGGAGACAAAGCAGATTCTGCCAATATAGAAAAAAAAAAGTCTTTCGCTTTTCTTTGCCCATTTACAATTTCTGGCAAATGTACTATTGTCTTTGTTCCATCGGCGTAAGTTTCCACTTGTTCAAACTGAGAGGTTTAATAAACATAAAGAAAGTGATTCACCCATAATTCAACAATCGTCTCTACCGGAGCAACAGATTACAGAGAATCACCTATTTTGGGGTTATATCACATCCAGGAAGCTACACAACCCAAGGTATTACCAAAGTTCAGCATTAGTTTAAGTATAATAAATACAGTATATACAAGAGGTGGGTGTGCAGACTTATTCACCACAAAAACTGTGGACAAAGAGAACAAAAACGGGAGCATTAAAAATTATCCAATGTGCAGGGGAAGATAGGGAAAAGGGTGCGATAGCAGACAAACAAAAAAATAGAGAAAACAGCGGAACAAGAGCAGAAGAATGAAAGGGGTGGAACGGATGGAGTGGAATAGAAAGATACATTTCCACAGGGAGATGGAGAGTGAAAGAGAAGAGAGAGAGAGAGAGAGAGAGAGAGAGAGAGAGAGGGAGAGAGAGAGAGGGAGTGACAGCCAGAGAGAAGGGGGTGGGGGGTGGAGAGGTGCATGTGGGTTAAGGACTTGACCTTGAGGAGCTGTCAGGTGGAGAAGAGGGGTGGAGAGGGGCAGAGATGAGCTGGAAGTGCTGTTTAATCGGCCATTGAAACAAGGCCTGTTCACCCTCTTGACAAACACCGGCCTGGGCCTCCCTCAGCTCGCTAAGCACTCGCGGGACAGCTCATGCACACACCCAGCAGCACCAGGCACTCACACTCTCAATATTCATAACCTTCTATCTTTCTCTTCATCTCTCTGTCGCTAACACACACACACACACACACACACACACACACTCTTTATCTGGTGTGAGCGATGTTAGAAATGCTTCAATACCAAAACTGTTCTAGTACTCTAAGTTCTGGGAGCAGCGTTAAAATGATACTCTCAGCACATAGTTAAAGGAATACCAGTGTTTGGCAGATTGTCCCCTTGGTGAACTTACCTGTTAAGTGATGAGAGTATAAACATCAAAATCATCCACGTCTCCCTGGTAGACACTTGCTCCATGCTAACATTTTAGCATGACAGGTGAGTGACAGTAGGTGACTAGCATGATCTGAAAAGTCAGAAAATGTGAACATGTAGCAGCTCTAAAGCTAAATGATAAGTAATCTTAAATGATAGGCAGCTAAGTCTGGCAGTTGTGTGTAGGAGACCAATATGATATAAAAATACCTTACTGTTTTTAACTACTGAGGACTACTAAGTGAATGGACGTATATGTTTTCATTTGTTCTTAAAACATGGCAGCAGCAACAAAAGAGCGCATTTCAGCCCCAATCAGCGTCTGGTTGCACTGGGAGGTAGTTAGACACATGAGACGTCAATCAAATCACACATACATCATACGTTACACTATGAAAAGTACCCGGCAAGAAAAATCTGATGAATTACATTCAGTATCCTTTGTACCCAGTCTAAGATATATTCTTAGACATTTGAACCTTTTGTGCGTGCTATTTCCTGATTACTACTCTCCCTGTTTCCATAGGAGGTAAATGTGAATGGAGACTATACATAGTATTCTGTTACATCACCACACGGCCATATTGGTAGGAAAATAGCAGGTGATTGTAATATTTAGCAGGTGATTATAATCAAATGACAGGCACAGCCAACGAGCTGTGTATATAGCAAAGCTATGTATATACACAGCTGTGACATGATGCTTGTGACATCAAGGGAATACTATGAATACACAGCTAAAAATCACTGTGCAGCAGATGAATACATGGTTGCTCACCAGAAATAGTGCCAAAAACTGGTGGCATCAGCTATACTGAGTCAATGATATTTCAATCATATATATATATATATATATTTATATGCATCTACAGGCTATATAATAAAAACCACTAACATCTTTTTATTGCTAGAAGGTGAGGCTTATTAGTTTGGATAATGCTAGTCACCTACTATCAACACAGTGTATGCTAAAGAGTTAGCATGGAGCACCAGAGCGAATGATCTAACAGGGGCACATGGATGATTTTGGTGTCAATATTCTGTTCACTTAAAATGTAAATTTGGCTAATGGGCCATTCTCCCAAAACTTGGTGTATTCCTTTAGGGAGTATAATTCATGCATACCATTTATTTCTGTATCAGATCAGACCAGGATCCTGCTATGAGAATCTAAAAGAATCTCAATAACTTTCAATACGTTGCAAACCATAAACAAATTTCTCCCTTTCACTTTCAATAACATTCTGAGCATCAAGAGTGTGTCTGGAAAATTGAAGAAAGAGATACCATGATTGAAGATAATAGTATGTATGAAAGTGAGGCACAGTGACAGATGCACATTTGAAAAAGCGGATGCAGTGGAGTTGTGTATATAATATTTTCATTTGCGTCATCTTACGCATTCAAATTTTTTATATTCAGAAACTTTTCATTTCATTAGTTTTGAAAGCATCTTCGCTTTATGGATTTCTTTGACATATGCCTAAGACTTTTGCACAGTACTGTATACACATATATATATATATATATATATATATATACAAACACTTACACATGGTGCACACACACACACACACACACACACACATACACTCACACTCACACAGCATTACTGAATTATGTCCCCACTGAGAAAATGGTCTGAGAGGAATTACATAAGCATCAGATTAACCTTGCTGTGCCTGTGCCACACTGAGTCCTTGGATGGGAAATTCTGCTCTGTATGTGTTTAATTGTGCGTAGGCGAAATATAATGCTCCCCATTGTATACTGGATGGTGTGTTTGTGAACATGTTTATTATATATCAGGGGTTTGATTTCATTTTTTTATGAAATATATGTATGATTGCATCCTCTGAAGTGTTACCATTTTATGAGTAAAAGGCTCAAAGTAGCTACTTGTATCAAAAAAAATAATTTGTGAGTTTTCCTATCATGCCAGTGAACATTTTGTCAGAGTACATATCACACTTTTCAAATGTTGGATATCTCATTTTGAAGTGAAAGTCAAAATTTATGCAGCGTTGTAGTTGCGTGCCTGTCGGAGGGTGCGAGCACGGTGCTATGCAATGTTCCCACAAAGTCACAAGGTAAGAAACTTTCAGCTCCATTTTTAGCGTGTGATGAGTAGACAATGAGACATACCACCTCCTCTCCTCTACCTCTCTCTCTCCTCCACCTCTCTCTCTCTCTGCTGCCTACGACATGACATTTACCATCCTGTGCCACTGTTCACACACTGTAGTCATGTTTTGTAGATTGACCTTCCAACTGCCTCCATTGCTACCTTTCTGTATAGGTTTCAATTAGAAATAATCAGAATGTCTATCTCTCTCTGAAACATACATTAAGATGGATGCATAATCGCACACCTACTCCTGCACCCACAAACACATACACATACACATGCACATAAGGTTTGAGTTTGTCAATAGATAAAATGGCTTTTAGAGCTTTAGAGGTGTTGTTTATCTTACTTTACTTTGAATTAGGTTATGTGACTGTTTAAGGCCGTGATCACATAGGATGTTTTTTTCAGTTAGTTTCAATAGTTTTGGCCGGCACACGTCTCCTCCAAACAATACATCTGTTTTGGGATGCGGCATGTTTTGGGGCGCTCTGCTGAGCGATCCAAGTTAAAAATCCCCAATCCCCAACCAATCAGATCGCCTAAGAGAAGGAACTGAAATCTAAGGGGAAGAAATACACAACAACGACACAACAACAACAGAAGTCCAAATGGAGAAAAGGGAGAAGCTGATTCAGGGACTCACTATTTTCACGTCATTTCACCTGGGGGAGGGGCCTTATGTGTTGTGTCACTGAGTGGGGTGTGCATGATCCATGTCTGCTGTGTGCACTCAAATTCAAACCTAATAAATACAAGGTTACAGTTTTGACTGTTAACAATCATTTTACTTGGAAATACATTCCGAATCAAAATACGAATACGTCTTAGATTCTCCTACAATTTACTACTTGTCATTAAAATGTGTATATGGTCAACTTTGAATTGAGTGCAGTGCAGATAAGTGCTGTTCTCAGTTTTATGCAGTCAACATCACGCTAAACTCATGGTAGTGCACTACTCTTTGGCTTAGTTTATCCTCCATTTTGGATGGGCCACATCCTTTCTTCAAGAGCAAGCAGAGCAAGCAGAGCAAGCAGTCCATTTTTATTTTCAACATTAGGCTATATCCCCTTTGTTACTTCAGTTTAACACAAAATTAGATAGCTACATTTTTGTCAAACTTTACGTGGCATAGCAACGAAAATGCTAACACCGTTTAAGCTTTTGCACTCTCTTATTAGCGATAGCTGTGCATTGTGTTTGATCATGGTAAAAAAAACGGCCTATGTGATCATACCCTGAAACAGTCAAACTACGCTTTTTTTTATCCCTTTATTAGATGGGCACAGTAGAGAGAGAAAGGAAAGACTGAAGGAGAGGATGATGTGTGACAAAGATCCTAGGCCAGATTCAAACCTAGGACATCACGGTTACTTAGCCAACTGAGCCACCAGGACAAGTTACTTTCTTCATACCCTTGAGTTTCATTTTTGAGCTTTACCTTATTACAAGAAACTCTGTTTGTTCTGTACACAAAAAAGGACTATGTTTCTTGCTGTTTCTATTTCTTTTTATGTATTTCTCTGTTTGTCTCTCTTCATCAGTCACTCATTTAGTCAGCCAGTAAATAAACTAGTCAATCTGTCTATTTCTCTATATATTACCTTATTCATTCTCTCTCTCTCTCTCTCTCTCTGTCTCAGCAGCACTTCCAGAAATAGTTCCTAAGGAGCATGTTCCAACACCTTTCCTGCCTGCATCTACACCTTCTCAGCTCTCTCCGGTGTTCATAAGTCTCTGTTGCCATAGTGCTACATGTATATTCAAAGTAAAGAAACAGCTCTTTCCGAATAGACACCAATACAGCAGAAATGCCTCCTTGATGCTGCGCCCAGAACGGCACAAACTTTCCTAATAATGGTTCTTTGTGTAGATTTCGCTCGCTTTCATGCATGTGCTGTATTTTCTCTCATCATTGTCAAATGAATTGTGATGATATACATTTCATACTAACAGTGGAACTCTCCAGGGAAGTGCCACAAAGGAAAACAGAGTGAGAGAGTGGGAGATAAAAAAAAACAAAAAGCGAGCAAGATAGAGAGTAAGACAGACTGATGGAGAGCAAGACAATCATGTGAGCTGCTTTCTGTTTGAATAATTTCCCCTTGCTTGTTCTGATGTGTACATTTCCAAGGAGGTTTTCAGATTTTATGGAGAACTGAGTCTCAAATTTTACATCATGAAAGCACAAAGGACACCCCACTGAGTTAAGTACTGTTTGTAGCAGTTGCATACTAGCACTAGAAAGTCTCATAACAGCTACATTTCCAACAATATATTAATTAGAAAATCCTACACGTATGATTTTTAATGTCGATCATATTCCTCATCTTTTTATCACTTTTCCCATTCCCCCAAAATCCTACCGTAGCTGTGAGCAAGACTATTCGATACTCAAAGTGAAAGGAAAAGTAAGTTCGTTGACATGTTTGCGTATCTCTGCACTATGCTATTCTTCTCAGCTACGTTCCAGATCAAGACCAGTCAGTCGGTGAAATCTTTCAATTCCTTTGAAGGTTTGGTTCAGCCTGCGTAGAGCATGAGATGAGAGGAGTTTTGACATTTTGGGGAAATCCAATTGTTTCCACCATGCCAGGCGAAGTCTGTCGATGTCAACTGAGTATTTCGACCCAGTTCAAAACATAAAATATACCATCCAAAACTGCCCCGTCATGAATGCATACAGTTTCTCACCATTCCCAGTGAACAGACGCCTAATTCCTGGCTGCTTAGCACCCCCGGTGAACAGTATGACCATTTGACTCTACTCCTTACCTCTTGGCAGTGTCTCACACCCTCAGAAGGAGATAGAATACAGTAGGGAGCCCAAAGCGAGTGGAGAGTTCCTTTTATGTCTTCCTCCCAATCTCTGTGGGTTGCTGTGCTCTTGGCGAGGCCTTGCCAAGGATGAGGGTGTATTAGTCACACACATGTTGCGCTCACACACTTTTGAATTGATGCCAATGAGCGAGAGAGTAGCTCATACAATTGAGTGGAGGCAAAGTAGCAGCAAGTGCTTTGGTATTGTGTGTTTGTGTGGCAAGTCCGTGTGCGTGTGCATGTGCGTGTGTGTGTGTGTGTGTGCATGTGTGTGTGTGTTTCTCTCTGAGTGTTGTGATTATTTCTGCTGTATAAGGCGTGTTCTGTTGCTAAGCTTTTGCCACTGACAAAAGGCTTTACATGTGCATGCATACAAAGAACGCTGCCTAGTTAATGCTACAATGGTTCAGGTGAAAAGCTTTGGTTCTATGGGTGTAAAACACACTAAACCCAAACAGGAATGGATAGATAGATAGAGTGAACTAGTAGAATAATGGAAAGAAGCAGTGCAGTCTGAAAGAATTGGTAAGGGCAAGTCAGTGGAAAGTGAAAGGGAAGAGAAACAGGCAAAGGGAGCAATTATTCAGCCTGCCCACTCTGTAATGGAGTGTGTGCCTCTTGCATATCCTTTACTGATTGCTGCCAGTCTGCTCCATAGTGGCTCATAAAGGGGCCACTGGCAACACAGACAGGTAGACAGGTAGCTGTCTGTCTGTCTCTCTTGGTCTGTCTCTCTGCCTCCACTCCCTAATTTCAGTTACAGCATGCCAGACTTGCTTAGCGGTGATGAGCGTCCAGCAGCGCTCAGGCTAAGCTAGCTAGCCGTAGGGCTGCCATGCTCTGTGGTCACACCTGCTTCGGCTAATTCACTTCAGACAGCCACAGTGGGGCGGCACGGTGGCTCAGCGGTTAGCACTGTCACCTCACAGCAAGAGGGATCCGGGTTTGGTCCCCAGCCCAGGCCCTTTGTGGGAGTATAAGAAAGATTATATCCTGCTAATCATTCTATATCCTTGCAAGAAATCCCTTAGTCAATTTGCTCCTCCTCCAAAGTTCATGGGCTAATAAGGGTTTGGGAGAATTGCACCAGGGAGATGAGGAGGAAAATGGCTTTGGTATCTGTAGAGCTGGTCCCTTCCCGCTTCCCTCTCCCTCAGTGGTGTCTGTCTATGTATTAAGTGGATATTATGATGTCCTAGTTAGGAGGATGTTCTCCCTGTTTTTGTGTGGGTCTCCTCTGGTTTCTTCCTGCTTTCCAAAGACATAAAAGTCAGGTGGTTTAGATGCTCTAAATTGCCCATAGGTATGAATTTGAGTGTCTGAGTCAGACCTGCTATAGACTGGGGACCTTTCCAGTGTTTCCCTGCTTTCTGCCCAGTGTGTCCCGAGAAAAGGGTAATTCATTCATTCATTAAAATGAATTAATGAACAACGACCAGGTGTCATACCTTTCATATCTTTCGTGTCATATCTTTCTTTATCTGTTTCTCCTTTACCCCTGTCATCTCTCTCTCCCTCTCTCTTCCACTTCAACTCCGGGGTTTTTCTTCCCAGCCATTCACTCTGCTCTTTCTCTGTGAGGAGGGTAGGCAGAGAAAGGGAAAGGGAGGGAGAATTAGAGAGCACTGCTGTCAAGAGCGGGGGAAAGACTGGCAACATTGATCAGCAATCAGTGCTGATCTAAACAGTGCACACACAAAATATGCACACAAGAACACACATTTGGAGTTATTTGCCTCTACTTCAGGTTAATTTGTAGCTTCTCACATTGGCTGCTCCTTCCCATGAATGGTAAGGCTGATGGGAGCTGTCAGCACAGACAGCCAAGCAAAGATCTGGGTTAAGTGCGGAGGAGTGGCAATCTGACAAACAGTAATAGGCTTGATGCACCACGCTAACAGCTTTCTATCAGCCAGCCATTACAATTCCCTGTCCAGTGACACACTTTGACTGTGATTAAAATCACTATGAAACAACACGTAAGTCATCTGAATGCCTTGGACTGACCGGCTGAAAGGAATTATTATAAAACTGTGCCTTGTAAGTGGCAAAAAAATTAGGATTTAAATAACATTTCTTAATTCAAAAAAAGAAAATACCACAGAATTCAAACAGCATAGGTATTTCTTGGTGGCGTTGGCAATTTCATGGTGTTAGCCTCTTCTAATTCCTTGCTAGGCAAGAGAAGGGAAGGGGAGGAAAGGAAAGTAGATTTTGCAAAGAAGGAACAAATGTAGAAGGCGTAGAAGGAAAGAGTGAACCTTATTATTTGGCTTTTTGGACCATAACAATTTTCTGTTTTTTTGGAACCACAGAGAATGTCATTACAGTCATGACAGGGTGTTATTGTTAGGGTTTGGGTGTGTGCGTGTGTGTGTGTGTGTGTGTGTGTATATGCATGGATCTGTATGTCTACATATCCACATGTACTGTATTTATTTTAGAGCTAAGGTGAGTACTCAGGTACTTGTGGTACATCTACTTAATGGTCCTGCCAGTATTTAGTCTTTATTTATGAATGTTGACATTGCAAACTTAAGAATACTTACCATTTTACAGTCTGAGGTCGATGGAGACCAACCAAATATGTTAGTTGATATTATAATAGCTAATATCATGACAGGAGAATATAAATACAAGAAAGATGTTTAGATTTGGATGGGAATCTAAGATGAGTGTTTTTTTCCCATAAAGCCCTGTCTCTCTGTCCATATCTGTGAAACTATCTTGACTTTTTACATTAATTAAAACAAATGGGGAAATGTTTCTGATTTTAGCAGGTAGACAAGCCAAATCCAAAAAAAAAAGAAATCTAAATCACCTTTAATTGTGCTCATTATATCAATAATTTAGACCGGCTTTTGATTCAGAGTTCATTGAAGTTCACAATGCTACGCTTAATACTGCAGTGTCAGTATGCAGTCTCTCCCCTCTTCTTTTTGAACTGTGCATGTGGTCACAGCATGTGGACGGTTTCTTCAGTCCATTCCCTTCCAGCACCAGAGAAACCCTGCCTCCGCTGCACTGCCTGTACCTTCTCTGCCCAACTCTGGCAGATGTGATGTGCGGTGGAGCCCGCAAGATGTTTTACGCCCCATAAATCCCTGATATTTGGACGGTCAGCCCACACCGCCACCGCTGCATCCTGCAGGGAGGTGGGAAGATTTGTGTGTTGTGTTACCGCACCCTGGGAGCCAGGAGACATGATAAATTGGCCCACGACGACAAACTGCGACCAAATACATCAAAAGACTCACCATCATGTGCACACAGGCACACGCACACACACGCTCAAACACCCTGCTATGTAGGATATACACAAGAGATACAAGCAAGCATGCATGCACACATATGCCACTGCTGTAAATATAAGAACTTGGGATGACATGATTGACATGCACTGGTATGATTAATGAAACTTGGACACAGTCTTTTGGTATCATCAGCAAAATCAGCCAGTCGGTTCATGAGACATGTCTATTAACACTGTTTGATTTGATTGATGTACCCATACCTCACATGCTCCAATGGTGCTCAGTCTTCCATAATCGCTACCACTCTCCTACAGATTCATCATTTAAAGAGGGCAATTGTTAAGCTAGCCATCTTTAGCAGCTGGACTGAACATTCAGTGATGTTAACTAAATATTCAGCCCATCTCCAATACATGTATACATATCAACGTAAAACACACAGTGGAGCTGTGGAACAGAGAATAACATCCCACCGTAGATTCATCCTATTTGCCCAAATTACATTTTGGTGTCAGGCTTGTACAATTCTACACCCACAGGAACTGTCAAATTTAATCTTAACATCAAAATACAAACTGTCTCCTAAACAGCAGTGAGTGAGCGATCCATTCAGAGAAAGCTGGATTCAACAATGTTAGATCTTTTTCAGTTACCACCCGGTGCCATTTGGGACAATGTGGGAAGTTGCATAGTACAGCTTTACCATGGATTTTTATCAATAAATACATGCAGTGTATCAACTGTAATAATTTGCCTTGCCCTGCAAAATTTACCATCTCCTGCATTTGCATACATTCACATTCATACAGCAGACACTAATAACCTGCATCTTCCCACACTTTGGGCTCCTCCATTTACTGGAGAGCATTTCATTGACAGTCTGTTTGCATTTCTTAACAAACTCCTTCCTCTCTTTTCACACAGACAGACAGAGAGAGAGACAGCACACACACACACACACACACACACACACACAAACAGCATTCCATTCTCTTGCACTTCTCTCTCTCTCTCACTTTTCCTTTGATTTCATTTCCCACCCCAGGTCTATTTTAATTTGTTTTAGTAATGTTACTTGTAATTCATGCATTTTCTTTTTGTTATACTGATTTCTGTTTTTATTTAGTTTCTATTATCCAACACGTTCCCCTGTGTTCTTTCTTTCTGTATTTATATTTTTGAGGCGGGATGTTTTTATAAGCCTGCTGGGTTTTATATTTATCTCACATGTACATTTTTCTCGATCTCTTTCCGTGTTAAGCATTTTAGCATTGTATATGTATCCTACAAATAAACAAAATTAAAACTAATATTTGCACTGATATCTGCAGAACTGCAAGCAGGAACTGTCCTGTTCCAAGCAATAACAAAGTTCAAAAACCAAAAGGAGGAAGAAGAAAAAAAATAAAAAGACACCGCTTACAGACCATTACGGAGTATAAAAAAAGAGCTGAATTTAGATATGTATCTTAGCAGAAAGAGGGAGAGAGAGTATTTTCATTAACCTCTTTGGTGACCCTCTCAGAGCATTAGTGTTTGGCTGAAGTGGCTGAGAGAGCAAGGGATGGCACTGAGAAACCGAGAGCAGGGGAGTGAGAGAATGACTGAAAACAGATGGGGAGGGGGGGGGGGGGGGGGGTTGCCGATAGGGAGAACAGGAGCAGAGGAGTGTGTAAAATAGGAAAAGAGAGGAGAGGAGGAAAAGAGAAGGTCACAGGGGAGTAGAGAGGATAGGGCAGGGCAGGAGAGGAAAGGAGAAAAGGCAGGGTAGGTGAAGAGAGAATATATATGTGCATAATGTGAGTCCCTTTGAGTGTCCATATGTTTGTACTTGTGTGTGTGTGCATGTGTGTTTGTGTGTGTTTGTGTGTGTGTTTATCCCATGTCCCTAATCCTCCATCGTCCCAGTCCACAGCTCTCTGGTGGGTGTTGCTTTGATGTCTATATACATTCAACCTGTATAATGAAAGCACACTACTGCTGCCCCCTGGCCCCTGCAATCACAAAGTCTCTGTGTGTGTGTGTGTGTGTGTGTGTGTGAAAGAGACAGAGAGAGAGAGAGTGTATGTGTACAGATGTTTACAGTATTTGCATTATGGGTGCTGTGTGTGCTGCATGCGTGTACATTGTGTGTGTGTGTGTCCACTGTACTGTGTTTACAGGTTGTTATTCCCTATGCTTATGGTATGGCAATGGGGCATGTACAGTATGTGTGTATGCGTGTGTGTGTGTGTGTGTGTGTGTGTGTAGGTGTGTGTGTGTGTGTGTGTGTGTGTGTCACAGCAGAGTGCAGATGTGTGGGGGAGGGAAAGAGAGAGAGGAACAGATGCGCTGGAGTGGGGGCCTCCATACGGATTGATAGGACCCGGCTCTGCGAAGGCAAGTGGCCGCGCATGTTAAGCCTCTTAGTGCCGATTCAGATGACACTGGGCAAGAGCTTCTGGCCTGTGCCATACACACAAATGTGTATTTGCATATACGTATGCATGCATGCCTGCATAAGCAAGGACATGAAAAAGAGAGAAGAGAGAAAAAATGCATGTGTGCATGTGCATGTGCATGTAAAGTGTGTGTCGATGCGTGTGTGTTTATGTATGTGCGTGCATTCCTACCCATACACAGTAAAGGTTTAACAGGCATTAGCAGAAGTATGATATAGCAAATACCTAGCATGACTGTCAATCCATCCCAAATCTTAGCAATATGCTGAAAACAGATGCTGTGATCAGGTAAAACGGATCAGGATATGATCTGATATCAGGCAGGGATGCTTTGCTGATATGGATTAGTAGCAAGGGAGAGGTATGGAAGATCCAGCAGACATTAGTACAGGGATTTAGATGTAAACGGGATGCAATGATCTGGTTATATAAGACATGTTTAATGCAAATGCTGAGTGAAATGCCTCAGGAACTGCTTAGAAATCAATATAAGAGCATCATGGATGATCTGGAACACAATATTGGTTAAGGATGTAATATACTGTAGGTTCCTCATAGTGTGGGAAGTATGTGACGCATTCATAGTGCAATGGCTGAGGTATTTAGGATTATACAACAGGTCCGTCGAAGCAACACAGTGTCCTAGAGGCATTCTAACCATGATTTTAATTAGTCGACCATCATGAGCACACAATCACCAAATGTATGCATAGCCAGCCATCCTCAATGTCATTATAAACATTAAAACCTATTTGGTATATGTCAGTTGCTATGAAACTAGATCATATTCTGAATAATAATGACATTAACATTAAGAGAAATTACAATGGGCTCATACTGACCAACTTTAATTTGGATTAGCCAACACATACACTCAATGCAGTCAATTACACAGGAACATCAGCACAAACGCACAAACATGTGTGGGTGTAGGTGCGGGTGCATATATACACACACACTCACACAGAGCATGACATCTGTGAGAGAGAGATGCTGATGTATTTGTTTGAGTGTGTTCAGTAGCCAATTTATTTCTCTGTGGCCAGCTTTCTATTGTTCAGACACACTCCAGCTGAGCCCCCTTCAGCTACACTTGTCTGCCTGCTCTCCCTACCCTCCTTAACAAACCTTTTGACTCATTCATTTATCCCTTTCCTTCTGCCGATGTGCACTGTCGGCGTCAAACTGCTGTTCAGCCCCTCCAACCTGAGAGTGTGAGGGGACAGATAACAAGGAGAAAGCAACACGAAGCACAGTGAGGGAAGCAGCAAAAGTTGTTCTATTCACAATGTGAGAGGTGTAAAGGGTCAAACAGTGATGTTGCATTTGCAATCATCAACTGCCTGAGGTGTTTTGCATTTTTCTGCATCATGCCGCAGCATGTCTCAAGAAACAGTATAGAAACCAGTCTTGGCAGTTCTGCAAAAGGCTGATCTGTGCATGTTCTGTAAATAATGAAACTGATAAAGGCAGGGACATGCACTAGTGACATCAAAAGGACAAAAGTTTGATATATGGATAGAGCAACAACGTGATCAGTATAAGTATTGGGCATTTCACTGAATTATAGACCACTCCTCACCAGAAACTTTTCCCATTTCCTTGTCCAAAGTTTAGTTGTCTCCTGTCAAGACTACTGCAACTCCCTCCTGGCTGCTGAAGTGTTGCAGCCTGCCTTGTCTTCAGACTTCCAAATCGTCCCATGCCGCCCCCACCACCCTTCTTCTGCACTGCCTCCACTTGCTGCCTGTGGGCTGCTTATTTTGAATTCAAAACCCTTGTGCTGGCTTACAAGGCTGCTAAGGGAACTGCACCCCCCCCCATACCTCCAGGCCATGGTCCAGCTGTACACTGTAACCGCTACTTTAACTCTCCCTTCCCTGCGGCAACCTGGTCATCGTTAGACCCGACCACAACTCTCCTCCCTTCTGGCGGCCCAGCGGTGAAATGACCTTCCAAATCCATCCTCATCTCTTCAAGAAATGCTTCACGTCCCCCTTCTCCCTCCTGAATCGCACCCCGCTCTCCCATATCTTCCTCCCCTGTTACCTCACTAGCATGTTCTTGTTTACCTCTCTCCTCAGCTGACTTTTCATTTCTGTTTCCTAGCACGTCTCTATCTCACATGATCCTTCTGGAGATTATCATTTGATATATTTTGTTGCATGTGGTCTTTACACTATGGATTGCACTCCATACTCCTTGCTTGTAATATACTGTAGGTGATCTAGGATTTAAGCGTATTCTACTGTTGCACTCAAGACTGTCAGCTACAGTAAATGCCTAAAGTGTAATGACTATGAGTTGGTCTACACTTGTCATTTTTGGAGGTTCTTTTTTTCATAAACCATCTGCTGTATAAGATAAATGCTACAGTACCTGCCAAAGTGAACAGTCGAAGACAAACTGCTGGATGAATTTATTTAATTTGAAGACTAAGGATCGCACATTCTAAATCAGGGGTATTGAGTTAAAATTCCAGCTGGTCCAGACACACAAATTTCATACATAGCAAAGGTCTGGACTATCAGATAATCTAACATATTTTTTTAAATAATTTTTAGGCCTATATGGTTATTGTATGACTATTTCACTGTGGAAAAACGTCCATCTTGACAAGTAATTTTAGTCTCTATTCAGCCTTCAAATTTCCTCAAAACAAGAGAACAATGCCACTGCCAATGGGTTGAGATAACTCCAGATTAAGGCAGATCACTGCACTGCTAAATTACTTTTTACAGTGTAAAACATTCAGTGAAACCAGCTGGGTTATTTTATTGTGAATGTTCAATGTACTTTCTTGAGTCAATACAGAAATGGCAGTAATTGTAGGATTGTAAAGTCTAAATAATGGTTTCCCGCATCTCCAGTGCAACGATGACTGTGCACGGAAAAAAGAAAAAAGAATAAACAGGAGAAAGAAAGAGATTGCAAAAACTTCCTGGTTGTTTTACTCACCTCCCCTCCCTCCTATAGTCCCTTTTCTCTCTCTCACCTTGCTTATCGTATTCTCTGCCCCCCCCCCTCCCACTGCCTCTTCTGGCCTTCCAGGTAGTAAATCAGCGGGCTGCTTGGTGGAGAAGCCCTCTCTGCTTTAGCCTGTCAGATTGAGGCTTTACTCGGGCCAGTCGGGGGACTCCTTCCCTCTCCCCCAGCAAACACCGGGTTAGACTCATATCATGTTTCAAGCCATTACCAGCAAAGCCGAGCCCGGGGAAGGCAATGAGAAGAGAGCAGTAGGGGAATGGGAAGGAGAGGCCAGAGGAATGGCCATCCATCACTCCCTGCCCCCCCGGTCCTCTCACTGCCACTCCACAGCAACATATTCACAAATAACGATTGGATAGAGGTGGAAGCTTACCACGCCCATGCAGGTAGGGGTCAAAGCAACCCAAGACAGGAGGAGCAGAAAGAGAGAGAGAGAGAGAGAGAGAGAGAAAGAGATAGCTTCAAGTGGATTTTAAGTCATTACAGCCCAGTGTGACAGCTTCATCTTCTCAAGCGAGAGGCAATGGAGACGGAGAGAGGAGGAGGAGACAGAATGAGAGAATGGGATAGAAGGAGAGAGAAAGAGAGATAACTAGAAAGAGGCAGAGTGTGAGAGCGACACGACAGACAGACAGACAGACAGACAGACAAGAGAGAGAGGGAGAGAGAGAAAATAAGCTGCAAAAGAGTGAGAGTGAAACTTCATATTTGTGATGCCGCTTAAAATATTTTCCAAACATGCAGTGACAGCAGTAGCAGAAACAGAGCTGCTCACAGTGACAGGAACACACAGCAGTGTGTTAAAGAGATATGACCATTGCTGAAGGAAAATCACCTCCAAAGTACTACACAAACACCCTTCACATCCTTTATCCTCAAATTTAAAGTCAGCTAGTATGCATACAACCTGTTCTTGTAATTAAATCCTAATTCCTCTAGGCAAGTTGACAATTTAGTGTTGTAAATAGGTTGTACATAGTATTTTAGGGAGTGTGAGTCCTTTGCTAAATTGCTTCTGACATATCTTGAAGGGATTTGTCGAGGCAGGTTATTAATTGGTTCCGCTCAATCATAGCCTCACTGAAACAAGACGAGTACAAACAATGACTTGAGAAATGAAGAGCATTTATCTCCTCCAGGGGCGGAGCTTAGCTTATTCAAATGGGGGCAAAAAATGATCATGGAACTAATGACACTCGACCATGTGTATACATTTTCACACCTTGTATCTGGACTAAGGGGTTTGGGAGTATGAGAGAAATTTGAAAACGTGGTTTTCAGATGGCCTTATGTAACCTAGAAGCAACCCGGTCAGTGGGAGAGACAGAAACCATTTCCTCAAATGCACTGAATTAATTCATGCATCATTGGCTTAATTAATGACAGCAACTTAAATGTCTAACATCCAAGACTGAGTCTACTGCTCCCATCCCAGTTAGTATTTTTTTAGTTTTTTGAGAAAACTTGTAGGCAAGAGTGAATTCTTTGGTTCTGGTTTTTTGGTTGGCAAATTTACTTGTATAGCCTGCAGGTAAGACTCTGAGACTCTTTTCCTAACACAGAAATCAGCAAAAAAAAAAAGAAAGAAAAACAGCTAAGTATATATTTAATTCGACTTGTAACCCTTACAAATTTATAAGGCTTAATTTCCATGAGCCTCTCTTCTTGGCTGTCATGTGCTCATGACTTCCAAGGCTCATCGTGGTTCTGCTTGTAATCCCCCCTGGGGCTCAAGATACAGTGCATGACAGCAGATTTGTATCTGAGGACCGTCTCTTTCCACATGTGAATTCACAGATTGTCTCTTTCCACATGTGAATCTACAGCCTTAGAAATAATCGAGAACTGCAGTAAACTCATGAGAAACATAAGGGGCTATTACTCTGCTCTCCAGTTTTTTTTTGTTTTGTCTTTGTTTTGTCTTCTTCTAAACTCTAGTTCTTAAGTATTACATGTATTTCACTCTTTGATTGTGTAATATCACTTTTTTTTGTGCATTGGATGCACCTGCAATTGAGAACCCCACTTAAAGTCCTATTTAGTAAATAAAGCTTATTGAATGGAGTTGGACTGAGTCTAAGTCCATTTTAGTCCAATTAAAATGGCTGAGCTAAAGCACACAAGCAATAAGGCGCCAACACATCCTGCAGGGATCAAAGACAAATATTAGCTGTCTCAGAGAAGGCCCATCCACATGCCCTGCAATCTGTAGCCCAAAACTGGAAGGATGGAAATGGAGAACAAATATTAGCCTGCTGGGAACACGCCCTGCCACGTGCTATAGGAAGAGGATATGCCACACAGATTGCTGCCTGTCTCTCTCTCTGTATCTCTCACACTCACACACACATAAAACCCACAGCCGCGTTCTTATGCACACCTGTATATCTATATAAATCACTGCAGCCTCATTGTTTATTAATGCAACGCCACTGAGGTTTCAGCCCTCTCTGTCACAAAGGAGCAATAACTGCCACAGCTGGACCAGGCCCCGCATACAAGAGCCATACATCAACACAGCTGCTGCCCAAAATCCCCCAAATAATTCTATCTTGGTGCCAAATGCAAAAAAAAAAAAAAAAAGGGGGGGGGGGTGCGGGTCCCAGCAAATTAAAGTCTCAGCAAGAAAGAGAGAGAGGGAGAGAGAGAGAGAGAGAGCAGGAGGGGAATGAGGGAAAAAAAGCATTTCTGTAAAGGTTAATGTGTGTTTGGATGTTGGTTGCCTGGGGGTATTGGCCACTCTAATGAGAGCGAGAGAAGGTTCCAGAAGCAAGATGGCATTTGCCCTTATTTCTAATGGCAGAGGACGGAAGGAAGCAAGACGGGAAGGATGGAAGGAAGGTTGGAAGGAACGGGGGGAAAGGAAGGAAGGAAGGAAAGGGCAGAGAGAAGTCCACTCCTCACCAAGAAAAAAAAACTTTAGTAAGCTTCAGTAACGATTTCCACACAGCTGTCATTGTAGATATGGTTACTGAACAGAATCATAGCAGCCACATGTTCTCAAAACGTTGTCAAGGGAACTGAAATATGTGAAGATGTCACTGTTATCATTTTCTCGCCACTTCTATATATATATATATATATATATATATATATATATATAGAGTTGAAGCTGGTAGATAGAAAGGTAGAGATAGGAAACACTGAAGTGATGGTGGAGGACTGCATCATCCCTCACAGTGGCCTTTCAGTGACCTCAACCAGAGTGAGGCAGAGTCGTAGAGAAAGATTTTTTTTAGGATTAAGGTAATGGATTCATTTTTGTCCCATGGCTTTCCCACAGCATTCTGGATTTTGGTTCATGTTTCTGTCCTGAATGGTTGCAGAGATGATGGTATGTCAAAGTTCAACATAGTGGGGTTAGGTGCATTCAATTTGCCTGTTTATGTGAAGACGGGGCACTGTTAAAGCCATTACCCCTTACAGTAACAATCACAATACACAACGCTCAGTTTCCCAGCCATGGAATAACCTCGATGTTTCAAATTACATGGATAATTGAGATGAAATGGCAACAAGCCATTTGTGGGAGTAAAAAGGAGAGAGATTATGCTGCACCATTGACATTTCACAGAGAATTGTAGAAACTGAATGTGAACTGGTCATTTTGTCAGTAATTTATCTATATGAATCCCAATTTCTACTTTGGTTGTCTTAAGTACAGCTTTTGTGCATGAGAACCTCTTAAGAAAAAAGCCCCTTGCCATTTATATGATACCAATCCTCACCATGACTCACACACTCAGCTCACCAAGCACGATGCAGTGAGTGTCAAGAGATGTCGGTGTGTAAAAGTGAAACCACGACGGGTGCCATGGGTGTGTGACACCTAAGACAAGGACAGGGCTCATTCGACTTGTTGAAAAAGAAGCGTCAAAATACCTTCTGCCACTAAACTGGACAGTTCATAATATCAGAATTTATGAACAGTCCTGTCTGTTTGTAAGTGTCCCCTTCTCAGAGCATTCTGAGTGGACTCTCGACATCCTGGTATTTTCATTTTTTTGATACAGTGAATGTCTTGTTTTGCACTGAAACTCTCCATTGTATGTCCATGTATATGTGCAAGGCATGAAATGTAGGTGAAGGGGATTGAGGTCCATTGAAGTCTCACTGACGAGGCAGTGGAAAGCCTTTCGTGACAAGGCAGCAGATGTTATAGAGGAGATGATGTACAGACATCTGTAACTGCTATTTCTCACGATTCAACAAGCGAGAGGCTTAATGATGATTTTTTTTTGTTTTTACCAAGAGCAAAGAGGAGCAGGGACAAGGGCAGAAAGACAGAGAGAGAAAGAAAGAGAGAGAGAGAGGGAGAGAGGGGGGGGGGGGGGTAGGGAGAGAGAGAGAGATGGGTCAGCAGTGAAGTCACATTAATCCCACTGAAACCCTGCTCTGGAGGTTAATGGCCTTTCTGTGTAATGTGAGATCTGTATCACATGGGACAAAGGGCATTTTAAGACCATAAAACTACTGACTTGGGCACCCACAAGTTTCAAAATGGAAGAGTTTCGGTTAATTTTACATCAAAATCACGACTTATTTGGGATGGAACACACTATTGCTGGAGGAGTGAATGCCCTACTCACATCCTGGAAACACGCAAACATAAACCCACACAAACACACATACTGTACATGCACACACACACATGCACATTCAAAGCCCAGGACATCCACTGCTGTGCCTCTGAATTCTGAATAGAGCTGTGTGAAGCGTAGACAGGACCATGCAGTGCATTAGAGAGAGAGAGAGAGAGAGAGAGAGAGAGAGAGAGAGAGAGAGAGAGAGAGAGAGAGATACTAAGTCAAAGTTACTGTTGTCATTTTCCCACTGACAATGGTACAATTTCTCTAATGGTGTGTAACACAGACTACAGAATGGTAAAGGTTTTCATGTATATTCTCTAGTCAAGCATATCCACAGAGAACATCCTTACTATGTAATTCATTTTACAGTGTGTGGAAGTAGACAGCTTTTGTCTAGGACTATTGTGCCACATTATAGAGGAGTGTCATATTTATTATTAAAGTTGTGGTGTCAGTGTAGAATTTGAAAGCATATGAGCAAGCACACTCAACAGCTTATGTCTAGCTTAAAATGGATAATATACTGTATAATATATAGGATAGCATACACATATAATACTACAGCAAGGCATACTGTCAAACATCAAATAGAGTGCTAATGGGAGTGAGACAGACAGGACTGTCGTTCATGTAGGTCGTTCATGGGTCAGTTGTGCCTCCCTCCAAGTATCAGAGGGAGAGAGAGAGAGAGAGAGAGAGAGAGAGAGAAGAGAGAGAGAGAGAGAGTGAGAGGGTGAGGCAGAGACAGAAAATGAGAATTGAGGAAAGACTAAAAGAGGAATGGATGAAATAAGAAACAGAAAGATGAAACATGCTGATTTCTATGATGAAAATTATGGCAGAACCATTTTCAGAATTCCTTATTTATTCAAAGCCTTTGAGCAATGACCGTATCTAACTGGCCATGCTGGCTAGCAAACAGCTAAAATTCTGAGTAGCACAAAAAGAGAAAAGGGAAACATTTATTTGACTGGTACTTTGGGTAGGAAACATGTTTTCATCTTTTTTTCCATTTTAGGTTTTTAGAAGAACCAGGACATGGCCTCCAAAGGCTGTTCAGTTAGGAAATCAGTGTTTCAAATGTATGCTAGCATTCACATAGAAAGCATAGTTTTTATTAATACCATTTAGAATTTGTAGATGGTCGATATATGGACGCTAAGCTCTAAGCAGCATGACTTGGACTTGGTCCATTCTGGAGTTATTGAGCCTTGGGCAGTGATTTGTTTTCCACCTATTTTAGCCTACAGCACTATTAGCCCCAAGCACATAGGCCAGACTTGACTAGACTCCAGAATATGATTTCTGTAGTGACTTAGCTGAGCTACACAGAAATAAAAGCCTATTATTTGAGTGCACCAGGAACACTGCTATGTGCAGTATAATACAGCACAGTATGGCATAGAAGTGCTGTCATGGAGGTTTAGCTGGTGAGTATACTTTGTGATCAGAGGACCAATCACAATTCTACATGGGAACAGCTGGCATTTGAAAACCAATGGTGTCCATGGTGGGACATAAGGGATTGTTAAATTAAAGATATAAAAAAGGAGGTTTTCAGAGGAACAAGTTTGCAATTTAATTTTCAGCAAGTAGATTGTGGTTATCATCAGAGCCAACTCTACTAGTTTAAGAAATTTCTTATAACCCATATAACAATTTCAAATTTAATTTTTAGAGATTGATTTTTGTGCTGTGTTGTTTACATCTGTTTAAAACCAAAACACACCACACCGAAACATCAATCTTCATTTCTGTGGTTTGCGGTTTGGTTAAGCAAAGGCCCTCGCATATAAATGAAGGCTATACCAATTTCAAGGGAGGATCAAGTACAAAGATCAAACCAAATCCCTTACACTTACAAAATATGTGTTTCTTCTAAACTCTTGTGCTTGCAGTTTCATGTGCATTCTCATGTTGTGCTGGAATAACACAAACCCCATCCAATTTGCCTCATCTTCCATACTAGAGTCAAATGAATAATGATGAAAGGTGACACTGAATATGTAAAGAAGGAGAGAAAACAGGGATGAACACAGGAGATAAAGCTCTGGCAGGATTCAATTCAGTTCAATCGTAGGCTAGTGCAAGTACACATTTGGTTTGAGATTTTTGATTGTTGATTTTATTGATTTTGGCGACATCTTTGGTAATAAATGTCATTGCCATAGTGTTTTTGCGCTGCACTTGTCAGTGATCCCCTCGCAATCAAACTGTTACACATTACTGTGATTACTTTTTCCCTGGATTTTCTGTGGGTGAAATGTGAGTTTCTGTAATTCTTTGTCTGTTCAACCAGTTCTTCTCTTTATTCCAAACAAACCACTGTTGCAGATATGCAAATACGACACCAGAGAATTTTTCCCCAGAAAGACCAACATGACACCAGGTGTTTAGAACAGCAAATTTAGTAAATATAAAAGCTTTCCTCAGCTGGGTATAGGTTGAATCACTGCTGTGTTATATCAACTGGTGATAGAGAATAACAAAACAGAAATGTAATCATATGAAAATGTCACAGATTATTACTTTAAGTGAAAACTCCATCATAGGGTTAGTAACAACTTGATTACTGTTGCTCTCCAGAGAAGAATAACGAAGGAATTGAGTAAATCGATCCGATCCAAATCCAGTTCCATCCAGATATGGCCAATAAGATTACTGCACATGTACACAGAATTTCATCAGCTATAGGCGTGAATTGAGCTGCACAGTGGTTCTGCACTGGCAACAACATGCTCTCATCTCACCACAACTCAGCCTATTCACTTTACTCAACGCCCCCTCAAGACTGAACAGCAGTACACACCCTTACGGTGATGTGTGACTTCTGCTGGGGTAATTACCGTTTGATCTAATTGGAGCTGAGTGGGCTGTGCCTGTTGTTCATTATTTGAAGTGAGGAGCAGATTCCATGTCCCCGCGTCCTCGGTGACAGCTCCTGCCTGTCCATCTTACTCTATGTTCCCTTCAGGGCTCCTAGCCAGGAGAGTGACGACCGGGCTGTCTGTGTGTGGGAGTGCGCATGTGTGTGCCTATGAGTGTGTTTGTGTGTGCAAGTGTTTTGCATGTGTTACAGTGAGTGTGTTTGTGATTTGTGAAAGAGAGAGCGAGCGCTGGGCATCAGTCATTGCTGACAGGTGGCGGATGGAGTGTTGACAGCTCATGAGCCTGACGTGTTCATCTCCACGGAAACGAAGTAGCCTAGATCTGAGCTAGGTGCTACATATGGATTTCAGTGGAATGCTTTGTGTGCATGCATATACTGGATGTATGTGTATGTACATGCCAGGTGTTTCAAAAGTAGGCATAATAATGAAAAAACAAACCTCTACAGATTTAGTCAGATTTAATTTATTCAGTCATTTTAACAAAATAATTTGACGTTCATTATAAGCATTTATTAATGTTAAACATTATACTTCTGTAATTTTAATACCAGGAAAAACATGTTAGTAAGACTTCTGTTCTCACTTAAGTGTTCAAATTGTTTTGCATCATTAACACATTCTTGCATTCTCTCTGCGATGCTGTCACACACCGTCTTGCACGTCCTTTGCATTGATTTGATTTGCAGTATATAAAAATGTGTACTTATTTTTGGAACACCCGGCATATGTGTGTGATTGTTTGTGTGTGTGTGTGTGTGTGTGTGTGTGTGTGTGTGTGTGTGTGTGTGTGTGTGTGTAGACTTTTTGCTTTCTGTAATGTGGTCACAGTTTTGAGTCTGTTGTAGCATTGGGCATGTTTTCTTGCAAGCAGAAAACTGACTCGGTGGCCTGCAAAAAAGCCCTTCACATAGTGAAATTTTGACATTCTTATTTTTTGATGTTCCCGAAAACTAGAACCTCTCCCCTGTGTATAGCTTTTTGGAATGACTAAGATAGCTCTCTCGGATCAAAAGTTATGAGTCTTTTAATCTGTCATGTGTTTTTAAGTAAAAAGTGAGAAAAATGGTTTTACATTCCACAACATTCTATTTTCTCCAGTGACATTCTCCAAAGTTCAATTCTATGTCTGCAGCAGAGTGTAAGGAAACAAATACACCAGCACTGAAAACAAATCCAATTCTGATTTGTTTTCCTCAACAACACACTTGGTCATTTCCTCATAGCAATCTGAAATCAGGATTGGCTAAAGTGTGTGTCTGTGGTCATCCTTTACACCTATTGAACACTTTTTCTATCTTTGCTTTAGTGGTGAAAAGGTGAACACTGAATAGAAAGGGCTTTTTTCTAGATCCACCATTTTGCACGGACGTTCAGTATTCATACAAGGAGAAATCCATCGTTGAAGAGGAAGAGATACAGATTTCTCCACTGAGAGTAACCTCAATAGACCAGAATGCAATGCAGTCACAAGGGGCGCGACTCTCGCTTTTTTTTTTCCAGGTGAGCTCTCTAGGGGATGTAGAAAAGCATTCTGGGAAATTTAGGAAATCATTAACTGAAATAAAATTAGACGAGGCAGGTTGAGGGAAAGTGGATACAACAAAAAGGTAACTCACAACACTTCTTCACAACATCATAACACTGTATGGAACATCACAGATTGATGATATACAGTATAACAGTGTGAGAGTATCCAAGGGTGGAATTTCCCTTTAATTAAGACTTGATGCACACCACATGTATAAAGTGAAGCAGAAGAAACATAATCACCAGAGATACAACCCAATTTCTCACTCTAATCTAAGTAGGTTATAACTTGCAATCTGTATTGAACTGTGTTAGCTAGATGGTAAACAACTGGTGGTAACTCATTATTTATAACAAGCAGCTTGTGGCAATCAGCTGATGCTTAACCCCTGATGGGTCTGCATCAGTGGAGAAGCAGGCACTGTTACATTGGTACACCTGTTTGAACTGGATTAGCTTTACTGGGGAAGGTAGAAGGTGGCATCTAGAATCTAGTTGCCTTGTCTGGGCAAATTTGGAGGTCATCTGATAATAGCAATCCAGTTCAAACTGGCATCTACCAATGTGTACATGTAAGTGGAAGTGTATACGTGTTAAGTTTTGCATTCAGGCTATGAGAACTGCAGTGATCTGAAGGACATCATCTGGAATTACACACAAAGCACGTATAAATAACATGCCTCAGTAAAACTAATCCAGTACAAATAAAGCCTTAAAAGAAGGGAGAGATTAGGACCAACACATTGTGGATCGATCAAACTGTGCTCGTAAACAACTGGCACATCACTCTAATACAATACCACACTTTAATTACATTATGTGGGCTGTGCTAACTAGCTAGTTACTGTGACAAGCAGCTGACTCTGCTAAACCTTCACATTCCATAAAAAGAACAGCCACCTTTGCAGCTAGCAATTTAGTTGCTAATGACCAAAACATATTGTATGAGACTGTTCTAGATACCTGGCAAACAGCTGACACTGCTAACCCCCTGAGCCCATTTCTATAAACAGCATCAGAACCTCACCATCCATCACTCGCCACCAAATCAACTCCAGCTGGGTCCAATGTAAATGTAAATGAACTGAGTGGGCTGAGAGGCGAAGATGGAGGGAGCGCAAAGGGAGAGCTCACTGTTGCTAGATGGATGAGAGGCCGTTTCCTTCTCCATTTCTTTCATCTTGCCCAATGGACAAGTTTCTTCTATCCAATTCTCCTCCTGCCTCATCGACCCATTTCCTCCCTATTATACCTATTTTTCCTCTCGGCCCACTTCCCCTTTCTCTCCTCCGTTTTGCCTCCACTCATCCCTTCTTCGCCCTCGCTCTCTGCTCATCCTTCACCTTTCACTCCTCCGCTCCCTCCCTTTCTCTCCCTTCTTGTCCACCTCCTCTGCTTGGGAGGCTTGTGCACAGTCAATTTCCCATATCCTCCCCGTCCCCCATCTCCTGAGTCACACAGCACACAGAGAGAAAGCCAGGGGGCGGAGACCTGTCACCAGTAGACCTGTCTCTCTCTCTCGCTCACACACACACACACACACACCACCACCACCATGCCTGTCACACAGAGACAAAGTCTTCCTGAGACAGCTGCCAGGATGATGACTGGGGAGGGTCCAGAGGAGAGAGAGAGAAAGAAGGAAGAAAGAAGAAGAGAGGACAGAGAGAGAAAAACATAGCAAGACATGGCAAATGAGAGATAGTAAGGGGTGAGGCATGCTGACAGTGCAGTGAGCACTCTTACCGAGTGAGCTGATACTCTCTACACACACACCTACACAGCCACAGGCACACACACACACACACACACACACACACACACGCACACACGCACAGTAGGTATGCTGCATGTCAGGGCTCCAGAAGAGAGATGATGCAACCATCTGCCCCAAGGACAGAGCTGAGAGAACCACTGTATAGCATATGACTCTGCACTTACCAGTTTGTGTGTGCGTGTGTGCGTGTGTGTGTGTGCGTGTGTGCGTGCGTGCGTGCGTGCGTGTGTGTGTGCCACACTGGGTTTTCCCATTAAGGTGAAAGTGACCTTCAAACTGAGCTTTCCTAGTCGGCCCTCCTTTGTGGAAACATAATGGGTAATGTGTGGTTCAACAGAACTAGATTCCTACTGTACTACCGTTTCACATCAATGTTTGCACTCACACATCCTCACACATCAAGCCATCCATTTGCTATGTTACTTCACATTATATATGATACAATGGTAGAAACCCCAAACTAAAAAAAAAAACCAAATAAAACATAATACAGCACAACACAGCACATTTTTCACTAAGCTTAACATTCTAAATACTCCCCCAACTGTAATGTTTCCAAAATAAAACCATCTACGGCTGACACTAAAGTCACTGTCTCCGCTGTCTCCTCTGTCTCCTCTGTGCTTCTTTGTTCTGTTTCCTCCAGCACTGTCAGCTCCGAGGCCTCCACCAGAAAAGCCAGCTCCTCGCAGCTTCCCAGAGAGAAGCTGGCAGGGATCTTTGAAGCTAAAAATAACTGCAGCAAAACGCAGTGAGCTTGGGATAATCAGAACCCACGCCCATATGCAGGCCCGCTCACAGGACCGCCTGCTAAACTGCTGAGTGGCAAAAGACCGGGATACAATCACACTGGAATCGATATCTCATACAGGGCACAGGATGGCTATTCTATAGCTGAGATGGCTCATATAGTGTGCATGAAAATGTGCTAACACACACACACACACACACACACACTCAAACACTCAGACACTGACACACCCACACTCAGACAAAGAATCACCTAAGTATCTATACCTAACCATGTGGGAGGATCTCTTGCTGATATTGATGTCAAAATTAATGGCCAGGAAAATGAATTCATTAGATTAGCCTGTGGCGCTCTCTAGTCAAACCCTCATGTCTTATGTCTATTTACACAAACAGCAGTGTAAAAACAGGAGCAAGGTCATTGCGCTTCCGACTGAAGCAAACTGAAACTGTAGTCAAATCACTGAACAGAGGATGTTCAATTGAATAGAAAAAAAAATACAACATGGAAATACTTGAGAATTCTCCGGAATACAAAACCTCTTAATAATCAATCAAGTCTCTTTGTCCAATGAGGACAACAGTCAGGTAGTCAGTCAGGTCTTCAGTGGAATGTGGAATGAAATCAGCAGTCAATATGAATCAAACAAGCTGACCTTGAGAGAGAGAGAGACAGAGAGAGAGAGAGAGAGAGAGAGAGAGAGAGAGAGAGAGAGAGAGAGAGAGAGAGAGAGAGAGAGAGATGGGGGTAGAGGGGGGAAATTATTTCATTGAGCACAGCCAGGGAAAGAAATTATATTTGACTGGAATTGGTTCTGACCTGAATTGTAGGGATCCCTGCTGGCTCAGTGTACCTCGAGGTTAAATAATCACTGTCTAAGCACTATATCCTCTAATAACATTGTTTACTGCCAGGCACCAATGATGCAGAGTATAATGAGAAGAGAGCAGTGGGAGAATAACGCATGGTGTGCAAATATTTTTATGATCAAAATCTGAAATTAAGAGAAGGCAAATGGTGTCAATTGGCTCATTTGACCTAAAAATGATGTCTAAATTCATCGGTTCTCTCCATGGAACCAAGATATTTTCAACTATTTTCTATGATCTCTAGCATAGCACAATAGTGATCAATGTGGTGCTATATTCAGATAATAACAATAACAATAATAAACTTTATCTAAAAGCTATGTTTACAAAGTAAAAGAACACAAAAACAAGACAAGTTAGAATAAACGATTAAATACACCAAATAGAATAAGAATAATAGTCTACAGTATTTACAAGTTACGCAGGTCTTGCATGGATTGCAGGTTTCAGTTTTATTCAAATACTTGGGTTCTTTGTCCTTTGCATTGGTATAGTTCAAAATCGGGCCATGGACTTTTCTCCTTTTCACTTTTTCTGATGAAATTCTGTCTATATTGTGCATTTTTAATTCAGTATTAGTAAGGATGACAGCACACAAAGATTCATGTGGCAACATTTTTGCTCATAGGCAATCACTACATTTTTCTATATAAAAATGTTTTATATCAAAAGATGAGTTTCTCAGTGACAACTCACCAGCAAGCTACTCTTCAACAGCATTGCAATGAAATTTATGTAAACACTTGTTATGGCCATGTCTGCATCACATACTAAATTAATGTTCTAACAATGTTGTTTTTTCCTCTTCCTGTAAATTTATGCTTCTGTGTCCGGCGCACTGATGGTCACATGAGTGTGTAGTTGATGGCACCGATGATGTTTGGAAAGCAACACAAGGAAATCTGTCCTTGACCATGTGTCTTTGCTCATCTGTGTCTGGCCAACATATTATTGGGTGCATCTGCTCATTGCCACTAAGAACTGTGCCAGGCAGCAGGAGACAGAGGACTGAGAAATTCCCACAACATCCGGGACACTCTGCCCGGCTGACGCAGCACCTGACGTCAGGATGGAAGGGCACACATGACCTGCAGTAACACAGGATGTTGGCTGTGATCTGGCTCTGCAAATCAGCGGCACTGTTCAATGATCAAGGTCGTATCCATGCACAAACACTGGGAGCACTTGGTGTCTGTTAAACTCAGCACATTTAGATAATTCCTTGGCACCCTCTGTGCATCCTAGCACGACTTCTCTCCAGCACATAAATGGCAGGACACATCTTGTTTGCTTAGTTGTGAAGAGGCGTCAAATTGCTTTAAATACCATTCCAATTATTCATGGACCAATCAACAGCCGTGCACTGTATAATTCATTTCCTTCAATTTTTTTTCTGACTCAACAATTAATATCCTATTTGATGTCTTTGGCCTTTAGTATGCAGATTTCTTGTTTTGCATCACAGAACCAATGGGAGCGCTTGATATATTACAGGCTTGCATAAGGGATGGAGCGTACAATGGACTTAAGTCAAACTCAGAATGTGCATATCATAATGCGCAGGTGGACAACACGCCTTGATTTATACATATATTCATTACAAAAAGTATACATTGTGAAGGAAACTGCATAGCCCCATGCATAACTACAGGGTTGGAACTGGTGCAGTGGGGTTTGTGCGTAAAACAAAACAACAACAAGAAAAAAAGCATAAGCACTATTGTGTGGCACATAAGTCAAGGTCTGAATCGGGCTCTAGAATGGGACATCCTTGGGAAGTCCCGTCTTGCCAAGGTTTCAGCTCAACCAGGTTGTAGGTCAGACCGACCCTGAATAATTGATAATTTATCTGTACTTTTTAGGGGGTGGTTCCATATTAAGTTGATCATTTACATCAGAGGCATATTTTAGCACAAAATATTCTGTCCTTTCTATGGGTGTGCATTTCTGGTCCAGGACTCTGTCAGGGCAGCTTTCCCCTGTTAGTCAGTCCCTGGGCAGGGATTGGCAGCCTGGCCCGTGTCCACAGGTCGGCCGTGGCTGAAGTTTACTGCCCCCATTTGTCACGGCCCACAGTCCCCCTCTGAAGTGGCTACAGAGGAACAGGCTGCAACCCCAGCTACAGGTTCTGGCTGAAATCAAAACAGTCTGACATTTGTTTGTTTACTGGTGTTACACGGTTTGCAGCTATAGGCCTACGAACAGATGAAATAAGAGGAAGAACCAAGGGTGGGGTGAGGTGGGATGTGAGTGGAGGGGGTGTGGATTATTGCCTCTTTGCAGACCTCTCCCTTTTAATAACTCACAGAAATCAATTTGCATTTACCCGCATGCTCTGTGATGCATTAGAGAAACTTTGTTGGACGTTGAATGCTATGCTATTAGATCTGTCTTTGAATTTTAATAAGGCCATATGAAAATATTTCATAGTAAATCTTGTTTTAAATTTTCCCATTTGAAACAAATGTGAATTCATTAACTAACCGCTGCCCACCGACAAATCCGGATAATGTTCAGTATTTGAACCTGAGTTCAAAGAAAGCCTCCACTGTCCATCTGAAACGAATGTGTGCAACAAGGTTGCTCCAGGAATTAGAGCATCTGACAAATGTCTTTATATCCACAACTTTTTTCTCACCCCATGAGATGATGAATTTATTTCAACTGCCTAGCAACTGCCTGTGCAGTGCTAAAACTGTCTTGGTGGAATACTCAAGAGACACAGCTCAGCAAGTAAAGAAATTAATCTTGAAAAAGTTAACTTTAGACAAAGTTAAGTTCAGGATGAGACAACTCACGTCTGATAATGAATACAAAATAATCTCATTGCTTGACTTCCTCTATCAAAAGTTCATTCAAACAGCCTAGCTTGTGGTTTAAGCGTTAATAGAAGTGTTTGTGTTTCCCATCAGTAGCCAGAAGCAAATACCTTAGAGGATGCTGAACTGTGAGAGAACGCAGTTAGCTAGCTGGTGGCAGCCTTCTCTAGAGAGCAGACACAGGGCAGGTGGATCCCAGAAAATAAATTAACTTCCCTTACATCTCGTCAACCACCACCTTCCCCGCCACTGGCTCTGATAAAACTGAGCCAGCCTCATCTAATCAAGGCTGCTTAAACCTGAATTTAAAATTAAAAGCCCCTCTGAAGGAAGCAACAGCCTTCAACCACTTTGTACTTCATCATCATCTGCACCCAACTGATAGATGTGCTGGGAAGGGATGGGAGAAAGTGAGGGAGGAGAGAAAAAGTGAGAGAGGGATAGAGAGAGGGAGGTGGAGACTTCGCAGTGATGAAGCAATGCTGCACGTCATTTCTAACAAATCCTAGAAGAAAAACACCTTTCAACTTTTTAGTTTCCTCTCCAGCAAGATCAACTAGCAACTTTGGTACATTGGTTCATTCCCACCTCAAACCCCATTTGAAAAAGTATGTGAAATTTTGGGGCAGGAAAATGCGGGATATGGGATAATTCGTCAAAGGGGCATCTTCAATTATTTACAATTTCCTCTACATATTGAACATGTTTCTCTTTCTCACCATTAATATTTCATGACTCTTCCCCCTGCAAGACATTTCATCAGAATGAATCAAAGTGACATTAAGCTTTATTCGCACGGCATCTGTGCCAAATTAAAACTCTAATCGGGATTGCATGACGGGTTTTTGATGCGTTCAGTTAGTGGTCAGGGAGTGGGGTCTTCAGAACCACTTCAGAACTAAATTGACTGAAGTATATTGTAAATTAAATAGCCTAGAGCGTTTGGGAACAATTTATGCCGCTGGCTGTAACGTATCTTAGCATTGAAATGCAGTGGAACATGGCTATCACATTGAGAAAAAAAAAATGACCATTTAACATTGAGATGCATGGAAATATAAATATTAGGGATTCCCAAACATTTTGATGATGGGGGCCCAAAATGGATATGCATTAGGCTACAGGCTTACATTTGATTAAATTTTGTCCAAGCAACCCCTTTTAATTGTACTCCTATAGAAATGCATAACTTTAAAAGCGGGAGGAGAATGATGGGGAGAGTAACACTATGATCAACATGGTCATACTCATGCATTATTTCATGATGCTGCCTTATTGTGAATGACAATGGTCAAGGACACCTCTAGCAACCACTCCATAAGCGTTGGCGAGTGATACAAAACAAAAAAATCACACACAGTTTCTATACTTTTATGTCTTTCTATTTTTGATCAGCGCATGTTTTTGCCTCCACAGCTGATAGATGAAAGCAAACCTGAAACTAAAGCTCAACTCCATCCAAAGGCTGTAATTCTGCTGTCAAAGCCTCTTAGAGCGGTGAGGAAGCAATCAGACATCAAGGGTGCTACTGATTTCCGCTTTCACTTCCACAGGAGGTTACAGCTGGGTCAACCTCACACTTAGACATATGCTGGTGTGCACATAAGAGTGTATACATATGTGTAGGCACGCATGGACACATACACACATGCACATGCACACACACACACACACACACACAGAAACCCCACTAGGGTGCTTGTTACTAAGCAGCTCAAAGACTAACTAATCCAAGGTTAAAGATTGTGAACTGTAAAATCTGGTTTAAAACCTAAAATCTCTCCCTATGAGATGATTAGGGAAACACAAACATGTACACTGATGCCCTTACTATTAGCTAGTGTTGATGATGATTGGCAAAGTCAGTGTTTGGTTAATTTGAGGTAGTTTTTTTTTAGATGTAATTATTGCAGAAGCTTGCGTTGGTGATGGTTAGGACTGACAAAACCATTTAAAATGGCACAAATATGAATTCAAGATACATTTCCAAAAACAAAAAACACATGCGGAGGCAACTTGTGTGAACTCATCAATAAATATGGGTTAAATGATAATATTTTTTACAATAGGAAACCCTGACCAAAAGTCATGTTTTATTTTTCTTCTCTTTCTTTTGAAATCTGGAAAATTGTCAATTGAGATCAGTCTCTTCCTTTTGCAATATAGTAGAGATGTGTATGATCCTAAACATGTCTATCATAAAAACTATGGTCTTCATGGTTGCAAAGGATTGCATAAAATCCACAAAAAGGGTTGGAGCTCATGGATAGAAGAGCAGAAGTAGATTTCTGCTTGTCCAAAGAGTGAAGAAAAGTTTGATGGACTGTTAAACTTATTTCGTTCAAATATGCACACTACTTTCTGCAATTTCCCCTCGGGGATCAATAAAGTCCTATCCTATGTCATGTTACCTTAGGCTTATGTTGCAGGGAATAATAATAACAGGCAATAATAAGTAGTGACACTGTGAGTTCTGGCTACATTTCTTATCTAATGTTCTCAAAGCATATCGACTTTGCCCCCAGAAATTCACAGTGACGTATCTATGGTGAAAATGCATAATTCAAAACAAGATGTCATAAGCGTTGAGAAACAATATGAATGTGTCCATACTGTTGTCACTGAAAGCAGCAATAAGTATCACTTTATTTATTTATTTTTTTGCGATTGTCACGTTCTTCGTTGCTGGCATAAAATGTTTCTGAGGGCTTCTTCAGAGCAGCCTGGAGGGATCCTGAAACACTGCTAAGAGAAAGCGGCCTCTTAAACATGGCACCTCAGTGTCATTTAATAAAAAACATCATGCCACAGGCCATCTATCAAAACAATCCTTCACCAATCGGGACGCTTGTAAGCCTATGTAGAGTGTGTGACTGATAGGTGGGCTAATGTAATTCTGCTGCTTCCACAGTCACGGTGATGGGCTGTTAATCTGGATTTAGGTTTCAGGGCAACTGTCTGACTGAAAGCTAATCCCACTGAGTGGCTCAGAGACAAAGAAGTCTGACTCCAACAGAGCATCTTCTAAAGCTTGGACCCGACAGTCTGGAGGTAATCCATGATCTCAGTCCAGGACCCACTGACCATCTCAGTCATTATGAAGCAAAAGGCATAACTGATCATAAATCAGAACTCTTTAATATTGAGAGGGGTGATGAATAAGGGCGCAGATCCGATTTCCAACAGCAGGGGCAGGAGTGACCTGAGCTCATTTTGTTCAAATCCCATTATTGCTGAGGCATCAGCTGACATTCGGCCCTGCAGAGCAGAGGTCATTTGGCTCTAGGTTTCTCAATAAGTATCTTCTCTCCCAGGTCATCTCTGCTTCATTCTACACAATGTAGCATGGGGATGCATTGGAAAACCTAATTAATGTTAAGTGGCCTCGTCAAGTCCTAACTTTTCCACAAGACAGAGAGGAAATCTGTCCACCAAAGTTATGCTGAGCCTGAAATGAAAGTATGTTTTTGTTTATTTTCTCTTCTACCAAGCTAGGTTGAGCCAGTACATACTTCAATAGGCCACAGCAGCACTCAGAGAGCACCATTTCCCCGTGTGGGATGTAGTTTAAATCCACTTTAATTTTCTGACCCTCAAAGATGGAGCCTATTTTACAGTAGGCTACATAGGGAGACCCTCAATAAGAGCGCACAGATGGCCTGCTATACTTAAATTAATAGAATTCTCTCAGTTGAATTTCTGAGCACAAGCCAACACGGGCACAGCCAATTCAGTAATACCGCATAACACATTCACACGTAATGGATAGTTAATGTGAAAATGATGGCCTTTTGAAATCAAAGCAGCATGTGGGTGGTAGAATGGAGGGGGTGGGAGGGTGAAGGGTGTTTAGGATTATCGAGCGAGCTGGCTATTCTGTGGTATTAGAACTTTCTCAGCTGAGCTGGAGAAAGAGTGACATTTTCCCTGGGATATCCATCAACGAGGCTTAATGGTTTTCATGAGCGCTTGCTCGAGAAATGGCATTCTTTTTTTTTTTTTTTAATGATTAATTAATAAATGAATGGATGATGATGAATGGCCCCCATTTTTCCTCCTGGTAATGAAATGATACACAATTTTCCCCCTCTGTTTCTAATTATCAGAGGGAACATTCCCTGCTCTCTGTTGTAATCTAGGGACATTTCCATTACCTTGGACACAACAGCAGCACCCGCAACACGCAGGCAAACAGACAGCAGCCAAAGCAGGTGCAATGGGGTGATTGTGTTTATCAATTATTTGATGTATGGCTGCCGTCGTGTAAATCACAGATGACAATAGACAATATGATGAGAGGATAATAACCACTGTCGAGTCTAAAGCCCGCTACAGGGCCTGTGAGGGCAGCACAAATTAATGTACATACCATGCAACAGGATTGCAAATGCATTGATTACATTTAATGGTCCAGTCCTTGACATAATATATAATACCAAGGCAATTTGTGTGTAAGGATGTTCTACTTACGTTGTAATGGTGAATTAAATTGTAAAACATTATGAGATGTCTGATCCTGAAATTTTCCATATCACCTGAATTTCATCAACACTCCACTACTGAAATGGCAGTATTGTTCCACAGACATGAGAGTGACCTGATACATGTGGTGTGTGAGCCAGGACTGTTAAAAATATAACCCACTGCTCTCAGTCTAAAACGGTCTGTGTAGTCCCAAGCCAAGCATCCACTGCATGGATCTGAGGCAGGAAGCATGAACATCACAATCAGAGTGAAATCCGGCACAAAATGTGACACCATTTTGAGCTGAGAGATTTACCATGGCAGAAGCCAAGGCTGCTTTTTTGGGGGTGGGGGAGGTGGGTCAAAAGGAGCTTTCCGGTGTCCATGTAAAGGCTCGCAGTCATAAGCACAGAGCTGATTGATCGCTGCAAGAAAATCCCCCTCGGCACCAATCAATAGCATGTGGTGATACCATGACTTAAGTCAAGGACGGAGACGGTGAGAGAGAAGGAGAAGAGAAATGGTAAACAGTGTTTGTTGTGCTTCTCTAATGCTATCAGCTCTTTAACGAATGGCTCACCCTTATTAATGAATGTTCCTTTTCAGCTCATTCCAGAGATAACAAATATCTGAGCCTACGTTAGTGCCACAACATCATTAGCGTGAAGAAGGCTTAGAGGTTACAGCAAGGAAACAACACCTTAAAACCACCACTTTGTTTGCATTTGTATGTACACAGCTTTTCATTGTGTTTTCAAGTGGATATTAAACATGTTGACCGTGAATTTTCAGATTTTCCACTCTTTAGGGCATACCTGCTTTATCACTCCAGGCTACCCTGGACTTTAGCAAGCCCAAAGTAAGGTTTGGTTTGGGACATTGCCTCACTGCAGCCCATTTCCACCATAAAATAACTGAATAAATATTTCTATGTAAATTTTGATCAAAACACTTCTGGGGCTGTAGGAGCTCTCTACAGCTAGATGACCTAGCTAATTGACCAAATGTGCCAACTCTATGACTCTATTCCACTCAATACTAATCTTTATCCACCTTCTCTGATGCTAACATCACCTCATTCAATATTACAAACAATGTGCCCGCCCATCACAAATACACCAACACGTTCTCAGCTTGGGGCCAAAGTTGTAAAGTATACCACCATTTTAGAATCACACTGTTCTTTAAAAGGAATTCACAGTGCCATTTGCTGTGCCTCCACATGATGATTAGTTGGCCACTGCAGGAAGGATGCAGGAAGGAAACAGAATATAACGATCCACATCGGTAAAACTGATTATTGACCTCTCTGATAGTTCAGGCAGCCGTACTGCACCGATCAATGCTATTGATCAATCATTTGCTCATTTCTCAGCCCGCTGAGGGAATATAGCAACCACTGTCGGATATACCATCTCACAAACAGGATTCAGTACATGTCAATCATAACAAACATAACAAAATATCTCTTTGCATATTATGTGATGTCACATTTGAAGAGACTGAAATGTTAAGGAATTAAGCCATCAGAAGGTATCTACTAGTCCTGATGATAGCCAAACAATCACTGGAGCAAAGTTTTGATACAGTTAACCCATCTGTGGAAATCCATTTAAATTCCTAAATAGACATCTCCCCATTATTCCGTTTAACCAAACCAATTCACAACAGATCACTTTAAACCAAACCAAATGGTAACAGAGACTCATTTTCAAGAACTATTACAAAATATCATTGATTAAGGTTTGCACTTTATGATCATAGGCCATTATGATGAGGGCACTAGATCATTAGTCCAGGATCCAGGAGACATATAACTGCTAATTATTTCCAGCTTTTCAAAGACCTTAGGATATGGTCGTTCTCCATACATTTTCCCATGACAGGAAAATTGCTCTTTACATTCCACATTTTCCCTGAAGAAGACGTGGGAACCCTTTACGGATATGAGTGACTCACGTGTTTTGCGGTGACCGTGCATACGTGTGGTGAGCGTGGTGGAGACCCTCTCAGTGGTAGTGTGCACCGGGGTCCACATCTGTGTGGAGTCATGGAGGACCGTTGGGTTGGACGGAGAGGGACTCGAAGTCGCTGCCCCAATTATAGATGTGGTTCGTGGAGCTGCTGTAGTTGTAGTAATACCCGAAGGCCCACGGCCATTACGATTTGCAGGATTCCGAGGAGTTACTTGACTACCCGAGGCTCCACCCCCTCTAGGGTTTGTGGTCGTGGTGGTAGCAGTGGATCGAGTTCTGCCTTTGGCCACCGTTACAGTTCTAGGTGTGGGGTTCCCGCCACCAACTGTAGTAGTAGTTGTGGTGGTGGTATCTGGACTTTTGGGAATACCACTAGGCTTCGAGAGGAAGATAGGATCCTGGCCTATTCGATTAGCATCCACCAGGTCTGTTGGCACGTAATCCCGCACTGTCCCAACTACAATCCACTTCAACAGCATCAGGCTCAATCCCAGGCCGATGAAACCAATAAGTAAGGGGACCACACACAGCCATGTCTGCTGGCGAGGCCACAGCGTGCAGCCTCCACAGCGTAGGGGACCCTGATCCTGGGCCTGGGCCTCTCCACGGCCCCCTGAGCCTCCTGGAGCCTCAGGTTCTTCCAGGATCACCGCCCCAGATACGGCTGCCCCAGAACACTCACTCATCCTTCCCTGCCGTCCTTTATGGCTCATTGAGGGTTAACCCTGTGATAGGCATGGGTAGCACATGGCAGAAAGGTTCCCGACACTGCCGGACATTGAGAAGAGACACAGGGAAGGGTGAAAAAAAAATGGATAAAGAGGATTCCACGGAATGGGACGCTCAGAAACGCACACACAAATATGTAATCCAAGGATAGAGAGGTGGGGACGGGTGCTAGGGATACATGCAGACACAAATCCACAAACACACAAGCACACGCACACACACAGGCACTCAGAGACACCCAGTGAGAAATGGGAGAGCTGGCATAGATGGATAATCGCCTGATTAGTCCACTTTTAGTCCTGTCCAACTCCCAGTGTCCAATGATACGCTGAAGCAACAATGATTTCCAACTTCGAGAATGGATTAAATGCAAGGCAGGGAAAACCAGAGGAATTCAAATAATGCTTTTGATGGGGAGAAATAGGGACAAAGAGAGAGATGGGAGGAAGAGATGGGCGGGAAGGAACAGCTTTACGTCTGTGCATGTGAAGAAGCTGTGGCTTTAATGTTCAGATGGCATTGCAGCAAAAATCCACAATCCCGAAACACAGCTTGTTTTCTACTTTGCACGCATATGTATCCCCTCCATATACACTCCACTACGGGACGTTATTGTCTTATTGGTAGAGGGAAGTGAAACTTGCAGGGTGGGTCTTGTTGCTTCCCCACCCTGTGCAGAACCAAAAGCTTTTTTTTACCGATGCAGGCTGTTCCAACCGCTTTAGCCGAGTCAGCGTCCCTCGGCTACCGAAATCTGTCTCTTTCGTAACTGAAAGAGAGAGAGCAAAGAGATCTGCCGTTGATGCGTCTGTCGACCACTCTCCTAGGACCCCCGTTATCTTTCCCAGCCGTCGTTTTTAAAACAGCTTCTCCTTTTTTACGGTGTTCTTTTTTAATATATCACTCTTTGGATCCAAATCCAGTTTGACTCCCTTATGGATGCTCTAAATTCCAGTGAGGATAAAAACAAAAAAACAGTAGAATCCAATTAATGTTCAGGATCCAGTGAAAAGCAACACTTGAGCTGAGGAATAAGACAGAGAGAGAGGGAAAAAGAGAGTGAGGGGTGTTGTCGTGCAGTGGTATCACAGGGCGGATAAATCTGCAACTGCGACGCGTGATCCTGCTCCTTCTCCTGCCGACTGTAGATCAGATTTCCCCAAGCTGTCCGCTCAGCACCCTGCTGTCTCAGTGCGCTGTCCGTTAATACTGCAGCAAGCGCTCAGAAACCCTCTTCTCATCTATTCGCAGTGAACATTCCACCAAAGAGAGAAAAGGATGAGAGAGAAAGAAAGAGAGAGGGATGGACAAAAATGATAAACAGAGAAAGAAGGAAAGCAAGATAATAGATAAAAAAGAAGGAGAGAAGGCCAATGTTTGAAAATATCCCCCTGCTTCTCTCTTTCTGAGTGGTGCTTTTTCCTCGGTCCCTGTAAGGAGCGTCTGCTCTTTCGAGTCAGCCTGTGATTTGTTGGTTGGGTTGCTGGGATCCTCTGCTTGTCCTTCCTCCAGGGAGCTTTCTTGGAGATGATTAGAAATGTGCGCCCCGCGCCAGGATGAGAGCCTGCTACCGCAGCAGCGGCTCCCTCACACTCCCCTCCTGTGGGGTTAGCAACATCCGACGATGCAGCTGTCTTTACCTGTGGCAGTTCTGATGCAGACACATATACAGCTGCCTCCCTGAGCTGCCGTCGCCGAGAGAGAGAGAGAGCGAATGAGAGGGAAAAAAACGCAGGCACGGACAGAGCAGAGTGTGCACACTGGTTGAGCAAGGGAAAGAGAGAGAGGGAGGGAGAGAGGGAGGAGAGAAAGAGAGGCTGCACCTGCTAGATGCACCAGCGCTGGGAAGCTTGCCCACCTCCGTTAGCAGGGATGGAGTAGGGGAGTGGGTAGAGATGCAGAATGCATACAGAAAACAGAAAAATAGGGAGTGGAGGTGTGTGTACAGATAAAGATAATAAGAGAGGGAGGGGGCAGGGAGAGAGAGAGAGCGAGCTCTGCAGCGGCAGGCGAGGCAGTTACCAGTGAGAAGCCTGAGTCCCAGACGGATCAGAGCAGAGGCACAATGCAGGAGCCGTCACTCACTCACTCAGCCCCTCCCAGTCCACAGCATCAGAACAGAGAGACAGGGAGGGGAGGAAGGAGAGACGGATGTAGGGAGGAAGGGAGAGAAGTAAAGGGAAAGCGGGAAAGGAGAGATAGAGTTACAGTAACAAAGACAGAGAAAGGGAGAGAAGGGAATAGTTTGACTCAGATGGAAACAAAGAATAGGGAGAGAGGCGGGAATGGACAGAATAATGTTTTGAGTTTCCGCATCACTGCTTACTTTGCCTATTATACCCGTTCAGTTAACCAGCCAGTTTGAATAGCTGAGGTTAGGCAAAGCCTCTGTACAGCCAAGCTCTGTTCAAATCAATTTAAGCACAGTGCACAACAACCTTTAAGATGTTAAGATGTTTGTTGTAAAACCATGCTGTCTCCTCCTCTGTAAGTGTGTCTTGATGTGATAGCATCACAAGACACACACACACACACACACACATGCAGATAGCCATCAGCCTGTAGGAGAATCCTTGAATAGGTCCCAGGGGAAACTGAAGGGATGGAATAGGTTTTTACACCTCTTTCCCTCTGACATACAAATATATGGCAAGACCACACAGACCTGTTAAAACAGCCATCACAATGCCTTGTTTGTTTGAAACGATTGTCAATAATGATACTGGCAAACAGCCACTGGGACACAAATTAGCACTTCCAGCTGATAAAAAAGACACATTTAATAACACATAAAAAATATATGACTGAACTGTAAAACCCATGATAGTTATTGTTACAGTACCATAGGCTCCCTAGTCTCTGGAATGTGAGATATCAAAAATTCTTATAATCTTTTAAATCAGTAAATCAAACATATTTTATATCCCATATTCATAAAAGTTTACATGAACTCCATGCAAATGCCAGGAGGATCTTGTTCTGCTGTTATGAATGTGCTTTAAACCATAAACATACAGTGTATCTATATGTGTTACGATTTTATTATCTTTGATAGTTAAAAATGATTTGTGAACTGTTGAGTGGGCCTGACTGGAGCTAACGTCATCCTAAGTTCATACTAGCTGATACTACATATTGTATTTGGAATGTAATTTTTGTGATAACATCATACTTAAAAGCTACACTAAGCGTTTTTTTCTGACCACTAGAGGGTGACAGAAACCGCAACACAATTGTAAACACACACAGCAAAACTGCTGGGCTACAGAAGCCCCTTAGGACAAACGGTGCATAAAGGCTAACGGCTAAAATAAACATACCTACAGTGAAATATCGCCGGTTACCAGTCTCGCTTTGCCAGATTTTTCTCCCGCTGAAGGTTACATGTCCCACAATGACAAGTGAAGAGGCAGGTAGCAAGTTTACTAGTTGAAAACGTTTACTTGCTCGCTTCATCGTTTCCGCCATTACCAGATTTTTGGGAGCGAGAGGAGAGGAGCTAGTTAAAAAAAAGGAAAAGCTACGACTCGGGCCGAACGTGACAACAAGCTTTAGGAAAGAGGTAAAAACAACAACACAGCTGGTCCGCGTGTGTGGCTGTTTGTTTATATCATTACGTCTCACGGAAATCTCCACGTTGGTTACAGGGTCTGAAATCACTTATTGCAGGTCTAAAGTCCACTGTGAGGCATCATGAGTGGATTATAAGTGTATATAGATGGATATGCACTATTCTTACATTATAATCACAACAGAAAATTGCCTTCATTATAATACATTATGATATGCATGATAATCCATTATGACTTTACTCAGATTGTATTTTGAGATTGTAAATATCTGTCCAGTAACACAACAAAGAATTCAACCCTGAGGGTTGTTGCAGATTGTGTGTATTATGGAAGATTACATCATGTTTTTAATATAATGATTCTAAAAAAGCACTAATCATATGCATATTTTGCTTACAATACCATATGATCAACACTTCATGTAAAGTGTTAAGTTTTTCTCTCTTCTGCATTGTAGCAGCACTCCTTCAGAATGTGCATGCAAAAAGCAATGAGTCTGAAGCGAATAAATCTCGAGAGACCAGTCACTCCGTTTCAAACATTTAGTGAAAACACACAAAGTTATACAGACTAATGAGATTCATTAATTGGCAATAATTTGCCTCGTTCAAAAAACTGTTTCTCCATGGACTTTCTCACTAAAAGCGATGTCAAGGTCAAATGTAAAGGAGCATTTTAACTAAATGGAACGTATCATATACATAAGAAACTGTAGGAAAATATAATGATATAATATGATAATTATTAACAAATATGATTATAGCACAAATTGACTGTTCAATATCACTAACATTTCAACAAACACTATTTCCATTATTTGATAAATACATATCACAAAATCTATCTCAAAACTCGAAACATCTTTTCTTTTAGAATGGCTCTTAGAATGGACGTTTCTGTTTGCATACTGTTAGCTTGAACTGTCAGTCATCATGTGATGTTTATATTTAGGATCTACGCTTATAGTTTTATGAGTCATGTACATTAGTAGCGTATGAGTATCACATACAGTACTGTATATCCTCCACATTATCTGCCATCTGTTGTTTACCATGGAGCCTTATAATCCTACCATATATCTTCAAATAAGTCTACTGTCAGATTACTTTGATGCATTTTCTTTTTTTGTGTGTGTGTGTATTGTACGGCAGTCACCATGGTGATATTGAAACTCCCACAGCTCCAAATCTGGTTTGGAAGTACAAATTGAAATTCCTACATTAAGTTATAACTGGACCAGAGAAAGATGGATTTCTACATGCAAGAAGGAGACATTAAACTTTATTTTGGCCATAAAGAGTATCCTATTTATCCACTTTCCTAAACTGGCAGGGGACTAACAGGCAATAAGCACACTGAGCTGCACTCAGCATTTAGAAATCTTCCAGATTCAGCTGTAAAAGGTCTAGAGAGGTATTTAACGAGTTTGCCCTCTGAACCCTCTCCCACTCTCCTTGCTGTTACAGGCTGGGCATAATTTTCTTATTATTAGGAGTCTGGCCACAATTTGGCCCTCACAACAATGTTTAAGAGTATTACATGCAGAAGTACATCTGCTCCAGCAACATGAATTTCCAACCTTTGCAGGGTTGGGGTTGCAAACCTAAAATACGTGTATTTTTTGTTGAGTACAGTCTTTATATTGAAAAACAAACAAACAAAACCATCCCATGGCCATACCTACTGGCATGATTTATTAAAACTCAACCCAATGTCTACTTTTCTTTGGAGCAGGTTTACATTTTTCGCTTTTAAGATGTAAACTGTAACAGTTACAACCCTATGAAATGAAACATAATCTATCAAACATTATAACAATATCCATTAAATAGTTGAATCTAAATCCTAATAATGGATCTAAGAAGCATTTTCCCGTTCAAGCGTGATCCTGAGTACATGCAATCACCTATCCAACGTACTATATTTGTAATCTCATTACAGTGTTTTTTTCAGTAATCACATATCACTGTTGCCAATTATTTTTCTATTGTAATCCCATTACATCTAACTATTATTCTCCAACCATTACTGAGAGAGCATATTGTTAGCACAGTCCACTTCTTATTCCATCCACGGTGTTGGGAGGCCGTCTCAGTGTCTGTTGGTTCATCAGCCATGGATCCAGACTAATGTCGCTCATTACCTTCTGACAGAAGCATGCATATTTGTACCTGTCTGATTTAGGAGACATCAAGCTGCCACTCTGCATTGCCTCAATAATTCACTGAGACCTACTGGGCAGGAGGTGGCTTCATTAAATTGCACGCAAGCGTACACACACATACACACTCTCACATACACCATCACATACTAATACAATGATGGGCACGTGCGCAACACACACAAACACACACACACACACACACACACACACACACACACACACACATACACACATGGACACATAAATAGATGAACAAATACACTGGCTCGCACAGATATCAAGATAGTAACAAACACAAATAGAAATGCTAAGACAAAAATGCGTACACTCAAGTCCTTATGAACGCACGCACGCACACATACACACACACAACCAGTCCACTGGAGGGTGTTACACACAAGTCGTGACTCTGTTGATGCCTACACACCTTTTGATGATGCATCAACCCATTGCTCCTCTGCATTAGGCCTCTCAAACAGCAAAGTGCATCTTAATCAAATGGCAAACTTAAGAATGCATTGCCTTCACAGCCCTAATCTAAAAGGTCAAAGTTGTAGCTATTTGTGCATTAATGTGTGCAGGGGTTGGGATCTCAACTTAATGTAAAACATACACAAAAGTAAGACTAATATGAAATTATGATTTTACAAGATGATTACGAAAATAATTAAATTTACCTTAAATCTCTGAATCTCTGCTTAATGCAATGCAGGATGCACTTCAAGCCACTGCAAGCGAGTGACACCCAAAAGTGGAAATCAGAGAGTATTATACATGAAGCTTTTTCAGGACTGGTCTAGGATCATAGCTCAGCTCAGCTTCATCACATAAAACTCAATTCCGTTGTGCCAACATTGGTGCCAGTCTGAGACCTCAGATTGGCAGTCCAATTCTAACATGTTTTATGTATGTGCGCCTGAGGGTGCTGCAGCCATGCAACGCCTCATCTCAGCCTGAATCTCATCCATTTTACATTAAAAAGGAGATGGTGTCTACTGGATCAGGCAAGGCCAAGGCCCCGGGGACATGGATAGGAGACCCATGGGTTACACAGACACACACACACACACACACACACCGCAGTGTTCTCACTGTAATGGTCCTGCAGGGTTTTTGACAATCACTGCACAGGATTTACGGATGCAACAAAAAGATTGTAACTGCTCCCCCTAGCGCTGTGCCCCGTTCCAATCTGTTAAAAACCCTTGTTTATCGTTAGTGTCCTGAAAACCCTTCTATCTCCAAAAACATAATCCCTTTCAGGAATTAAGGACCTGAAAGAGATTATGTATTTGGAGACATTTCTCTTCACTGAGAATAATCAGCCATCAGTCAGCTATCAATCATAGTAGAAAACAGATAAGAGAGATACAATGTTTTTGCACCAAACCAATGCGGTGTAGTGTGTAAATAAGGTAAAGGTGCTGAATGGGCTATGGTAGTATGACAGTTTTGTAATCAGGAGATCAGTGGCTCAGACCCCACTCAAGAGTTTGTTTTTCTCCGTTCATACTGCCAGAGACAGCAGTTTCTTCAATTACTAGTCCAGTGTTAAACGGAAATCTCTGCTGAATCTTATGTAAATACAGTCCAGTGATTTTGTGCGAGTACAAACCCTGGAGACCCAATGATAAGTCCCATAGGGCAGCATACACACATTAACTCTGAGATGGACAACAGTCAGGTCAGAGGTCAGCACACATTTCACTGCCCTCATTAAGAGGTGTGTTTGTGTATTTGTGCATGTGTTTGTGTGTGTGCATTATATGTTCAGATGAATGGGACTTTTTTGCATATCCCCTGGTGTGCTAAGCTAAAGCAGCAAATGAACAGACACTGGGATTTTGAGCTTGCAATATAAATGTCTCATGTCAGCGTCTATAACCACCAGGGTATCTGTTTACTCTGCTTCGCACAGTGTAACACCTTAAAATAGGATGGCGTCCCACACCCTGTCATTTTCCTTTCTGCTCACCACAGGTATAGCAGTTTTCTGTGTAGAACTGATGCAAACCCTATTATATTTGTCATGGTATCTGAACAGCCTACATCTTAAATGCTGTAAAGGTTGGTGTATGTGTGTGTGTGTGTGTGTGTGTGTGTGTTTTAAGTGTTGCGCATATAACCTACAGAAAGTGCACTCAGGTATGTTTAGAGATTGCAGCCAACTACATGCCAATTTTTTGCCCATCAACAGGCTGTGATGTTGACTCAAAATAAGTAGTGAAACGTTTATTTTGAAGCAAAACCTCTATTCCTAGTTTCCCTCCTCCCTCTGTCTCTCTTTAGCCTTCTCCCACCTCCACTCCTGGTGAACCTTCTCAGCAGGGCAAGACAGCTGTGAGCAGTGACAGGCTTGACACAGGGGAGCTCACTGGATATAATTTAAAAGATATTTCAGTGATATTCCAATGCTTAAAATCCAACATAGTCAAACATCAACTTTGCTGCTCTATTTTGGAACAAAGCCCTGGTATATAACATTATTCGAGTACGCAAAACGGTGCAGCATGTAATATTAGATATTATTACCATTTTTAATTGAAATCTGTTCATTTTCTTCAGCTACTTATTAACTGATGAAACCTCTCTGTGTTGAATCAAAGAAAAAACGTGACAGTAATGATGCAGTCGCTCTCAGGTCCAATCTGTAGCAATTGTATCACCCTTATTTTGGGCTGGAATATAGCGCCCCCTTTGGCCAATCTGTGTAATTTTAAAAATAAAAGGTTAATTTATGTATTAAGGCCCAAACACAAACTGCAGGTCATACAGATGAAGACTTATTATTATCAGCAATGCTATCCTAGCAACGCCTACATTAATTACAAACAGTGAATCTATTAAGTACTTTTAGACAGTTTAGCATATTAAGTACATTTGCTTGTGCTCTAATAGGTTATGGTTACATCTGATAACAAGCCAACACCTACTAACACCTGCGCTCCTCAGCCTCAGGTGAATGATTAACAGGCTAGTATCCTGAATAAAATGAATAAATGAGCTACAGGCCACCTACCTTTTGGAACTAGACTCACAAACACAACGCTACAGATCCATCTGTTGGGCTATTAGTTTTACCTATAACAGTACTCTTAATACACAAACTGAGTCAGAATCAGAAAAAAAGCACTGATTATGAATGGCAGACAGCAGCAAAGTAGCTTATTTTCCTAACTTTCATGCATCTTTTACCTGTATATCTGGACATTGGTCTATTTTGGCGTTGCCCTGCCCACATCTGGTGCATTCTGCAAGTGCTGACTTTTGTTGCTGTTGCTATTTTGAGCTCTCCGTTGACACCTGAATGATTTTAGCTCCTCTACATGCTCTGTAGCAGCTGCACCTTCTGCATTTTGAGTTTTAACTAATTCTGAGTGCATTACATGTCCAGGGCCATTCACAGTGTGAGGTCACTGTTGCCAATCACTAGATCGGTTCCTCCTTCCGAGCTTCGCGTACAATTTTGGCCAACTGATATACAGTAACGATCTAATGAAGGCTTGAGCTGATTCACCTGCATTTTGCACTCTAGAGGGGAATTTTGTTCTCTCAAACATGCTGTTATGTTTGGGAATGAAGTGCTCATCAAATTCTGTAAGCACACGATCATACTGCTAGGCATCTTCTCCTGCTCCAAACCCAAATGATTTGAATATGTGCTCCGTCTCTGGTCCCACTGCATAAAAAGGACTAAGCTGTAATAATCCCTCTTCTTCTCCAGTTAGCTTTGTTACCGTTCTGTAACTGGTGAGGCACTGCTTCCAATCGGGCCAGTTTGACAGCTTGGAAAAGTTGAGCGGCTCGGGAGGGTAAAACTTAGCCATAACTCCTCTGACATTGCCAAAAATCTTCCACTTCTAATTCACTATTTGAAACGATGTGCCATTATTTGCCAGAAATTGCTTAAAATAAGAGGGTGACATGGAGAGAGCATATGAGGATGAGTTTCAACTTAATTCTGTCAAAATCAACAACAAAGGACACAATGCATCTCAACTAGTGTTCACATGTGAATTTAAATTAAGTTAACTATAACTAACTTCCATACAAACCACACTAGAACAATTAGATTATTTATTATTATTGTAAATCAACATTAAGCAATGGCTGTGGCAGTAAACTTGGTTTTAAACACTGACAAGACCCAAGTCTACACTATATGTATCATGAAGAGCAGTGCAGTTGATTAAAGTTCAGTTAAATCCTAAGAACTTGCAGTGAAATAATGATAATATACATAATGTATGCAATAGAACATAAGAGGGGAAAGTTTTTCATCATCCTAACGCTCCTGCGCTCTCTAAAGCTCTGTGTGATTGAAAGCTGACATCTGAGGTCAAAGCTTCTCTCAGAAGCTGCTCCGTGGGAAGGTTTTCCTCTAAATCACACTCATGCAGCTTTCAAGACTGACAGCTGTCAATTGGAGAAGGGAATTACCACAGCAGTAACAAATCATATACACAATCTAAACTGCCATAACAATAACAAGATCGCTTTGTAGGGTGAGCTAATGAACGCAGAAAGTTTATTACTCTTATAGTAGATCGTTATTTTATTGTATCATATCCTGGCTTGTGCAATAGGTACTTACAAAAGTGAGAATAGTGATCTCTAACACTCTCAACAAAGAGTCCCATCAAGGTACAATGTTAAAGTGAAGTGAAGTTAACTAATGGCTCGCTTCTATGTGTTTCCTATTGGTGTCTTTTTTGGGGGGCGAAGTTGTCCAGCAGCATGATTGGCTGTTAATCGACCAATCAGTGCCCATATTGTGTTGTGTTGTGGCGTTTAAATGCCTCGACATTTTATACCAAGTTGCCATTGGCTGACAGCTTGCAGTACATCATAGAGTTATTTTGTTGATATATAGCCCAAATTATCACATGCTTTACTCTCATGATCTCGTGATGATGAAGCTGTGCTGAAGTCTACTTTTTTCTTAAAGAAACAAGACACATGACTAAAGAAAGGGACAAAACCTGAACTCCAAAGTTTTTGTAAGCCAGAACTTTGTTAGGCCTGGGGTAATATTATTTTCATTCATTCAAATAATGTATGTCATTATTTTTTTTTTTTATTTCTCGATATATTGTATGCGACTCATAGAACATCTCTGAATTCCTTATCAGTTAAAGGAAATACTCCTCCGCAAACCTGACTTACTGTTGATTATGCAAACAAATCAACCCCAGAATGCATTTCCTTTGCCCTCATTTTATTTGTTTGTTTTCGCCCCCATCCCAGCCGTTTCCTCTCCTCCCGACATTGGTGTTGTTTTTGCGTAGATCCATTGTTATCTCATTAAGCCCTCCAAACACTCAGCCTGCCTGAAGCCCCCATTATTCTTTTTATCTCTGATTAGGGATTCTATTAAAAAAGTAAATGAGGTCTTTGGGGTCCTGGTTTTTTTCGTCTGTTTTCTCTCCAAACCTTGTCGTAATCACATGTTCAAGCTTTGCGAAGGCACACTGATACAGAAAGGTCCACTTAACTAAATGAAAACATGGGCAGCTAAAGGCTATTCGCACTAATCAGTTTCCATTCAGTGGTTGGGCTGGTGAGTCAACTCTGACAAAGATGGTATCAACAGAAGAAGATGGCATCAAACAATTTTGGACTAATTTTCAGGGCTCATTGACATGTAATGAGCCACTGCATAAATCCAAAGCTACAGAACAGTGACATGACAAGCATGTTGCAATATACTCTGCCGTACACTCTGTATTGTAAATGGATATGCATATATATTTAATTGAATTTAAGGCATTTTAACATTTGCTGTGATAATATTTAAGACAATAAGAGCTCTTGTAGTGGTGCAAGGGTCTTAATTTTGTGCAATCCAGTGCGTCAGCTTCATTTTAAGTCTCTCACCCCTATGTTATTCACCAGTGTGACTGTAAAAACAAAACAAAATGGAATGGCATCAAAAGAGCATATGGTTCCATAGAGCCAAAGACAAAGAGCTACAGTGTAAGAGCAAAGAGGGGGCTACAATGAACAGATGGTGGAGAGAGAATAGAGGAGGGAGAGTTTGTAAGTGATGTAGCACTTATAGGAAATTGACAAGGATTAAAACACAGCCATGGAGCTACAGTATGGCTGCTGATAAATCCACACCACAATAATCTACACAAAGCATATGGAGGATATTAACAATAAACATGCAGCCGACAATGTGCTTTGAATATGAATTGCTTTGGATCGATATGTTAAAGAGAAAGTAGCTAAAGGAATAATGTAGTAATAGCACTGTCATTTCTCGGGCTAACTAAATTTGATGCTCAAACAAAACACACATTCGTCAACATAATAGTCTAATGCATGTGTGCAAAACTGGCTATGAAAATGTGGGCTGGGGGCGAGTGAATGAGACACTCTCCTCTCCCTGGAGAGGAGAGTGGAGCTGCTCACTGACCAACAGTAGAGGACTGTGCTTGTTCTGGCCAGCTCCCAGGTATGAATGATGGCAACTGGATGATGAAGCAAAGCATTGCTGAAAAGCGTACACACACTCAGCAAATCTTGCCAGGGTAAATAAAAGTGGAGAAAATAAAATGCAACTTGGTTCAATGGCGTCATGTCAATGCCAACAAATTTAGGCCATGGGTAGAATTCTTCATCCAATCCTGGGTCAATCCTGGGTTGTTTTATACCCCATCTTTTTAACATAGAACCGTATGCGTGTTTGTGTATTTTCTCCTTATTTCAGTTTGCTAGTCGATAAAACCAGGGGCCGAGATAGAGATGATAGATGGGTTCAGGCTTGCTGCTTTTCTGCATTCCAGCTCAGTGGGTATAGGCGAGCAACTCTGATGTTGCAGACCTAGGTTTTAAATGTCACCTCACAACTTTTCTGTTCCATGGAAAGGCAATTTGTATTGTGGCATGGTTACATTTTAAAACATAGTTCAAATCAAGTAGAGGCTGTAGTGCTACAGTCAGGAATCAATACTTTTACTTTGTCTTCATTTTAACATTTTCTCATCTCCATCCACTATTTTGCTTTTTTCAAAATTACGCAGTTACGTCAATGTTCCATCATTTTTTTTAAATCAAAAGGCAAGCTTTCCATTTAGTATAGGAAGCGGTATTTATTTACTTTTTTTAAAAAGCAGGTTAGCAGGGTGCTTATTATAAGTTATTTCCAAAAAGTAGTCACTATATCAAGTCTACAATATTACTTTCTGTGGAAAGTAATGAGCTCAATTTCTTATTATACTTCTCTTGAGTTACTTCCACAAACAAGTTCAAATGCCTTTTGACAGACAAGACATTTTGGTAAAACAATTTGGGACTGTGGCTGACACCTGTCGCAAACATGTTTGTCCTCTTTCCCCTCAATTAACTCAAAATAAAGCATGGTTACTCCTGGCTCCCTATTAAGAGCCATCTCAGCTATTGATCAGTGAGAAGAGAGTAGACTATGTTGGCAGCTAATTAACAGAAGACGCCCCACACACACATACAGATGCACACTCACAGGCAGCCTCTTATACCGGGGATGCTTCTCGTCTCATGTGACACAGCCGCCGCGGCTGTTCTGTGGTGGTTGCCATGGTTCCGCCTCGTGTCACCGTTTTACTAATGAAGGGAAGAAACAGCTGGTCTCTGTTCATTGACATGGATAGCCCGCCCACTTAACCACCCGCAGGGATGACCAGAAGCCTTTTTCACAGGTTACACAAGGAGATTCTGGTTGGTGAATGAGGGAGGAGGTAAAGTTGCGTCCGAGGGAAGAAGGAGAAAAAGTACAACTCATATTCATATCATATTCATAACACCTGCACAAGAGCTTCATGTCAGTGTTGTTTTTTTTTGGGGAATGGAGATTGTTTCTTGGTTTTTTTTTTTTTTCCAGATTGTGAAGCTTATCTATACTTACTACCTTCCAAGTAGATTTCTATGCAGCTTTATACGGAAAGATTTTAACCACAAGTTTTAACAAAACGTAGTGAGGAATAACCTTTGCAAGGGTACAGACACACACACGCACGCACACACACACACATACACACACAGAGCTATCTCTCTCCCAATATCCATTCCCATTTCAGAATACATACCAGCGTCAGGTTAAGTCCTATGAAAACTCTTTCAAGTCAAAGCCAGAGTATACTATAAATGGAGGAAGTGGAGTATTCCATCAAACACATTTACCCACTTTGATCTTTCTGACAGCTGTTGGCAGAGAAAGAGAACCAAGGAGAGAGAAATGTTCCCCTTTGGGTTTACAGAAATAAAGAAGCTTTGGAACTTCCCAAAACATTTCACATGGAAATGAGATTTAGATGTCCATTAATCTTATGTGGAATTTGGGGATGCTGCTTAACAACTGTTTGAAGGATATTTACAAATATTTATTTTAACTTGTATGTGGTTAAGTTTTGTATATATATATATATATATATATACATTTCTTACAGTTAAATACCTTTATAATAATGAGAAACATTCCTTTCAGTCAAGAGTGTCGTCATAAGAAAATACTCTGATTTGATTTGGAAGCATAATCACTGTCAACAACTGACTGGCTAAACTGAAATGATGCTGTGTTGTTCCATCAGTGAATTGTTACATGCAGGGGTGCAGGCAGGGGTGCAGCAGGGGTCCTCTCATGTTTTTCAAGAGGCGCATCTTGTACAGATGCTTGAAATTTATTGAACAACCTCTGCAACAAAAATCGAGAGTAACTTTTGAAAAACATATTTACTCTGGTTTGCTTTCAGTCCAACTTGAAAAGGAGGACACTTATCCACATCTCTCCTGCCTCATCTTCCCGCCTCCTGTTGGCCTTCCTTCCATCTCTTCTTTCATCCATTTCTGTCTCTCCTTCATCTACTCTCTCTGCCATCTCCCTGTGCTTCATTGACCGGTTCCTGTGAGCACTGTAAATCTTTAATGAGGTCCCGGGCAGCTCCCTTTCTGGCGCCCTCCATGGAAAGTGTAGGCTGTAATATGAGGGGACAGTCTAGACGGGCTGAAATGGGAGAGTAGACACCTCGTTTCCAGGAGGCTTACTACAACTCTAAAGATCTGCCCTTTACAGAATAACACTGACACCTGTCCTGAAAGTAATCAAGTACATACACAAATGCGTACATATGTGTGCACACAAGCACGTATATGGACATCAGCATGCACACAAAACCCATCAAGCACACCAGCCATCCATTACTATGAGAATATGCATTCCAAAAATGCCGTCATTACATGGCACTACTAAAAGCGCTGATGTAAGACACTATATCTGTAACGCTTTTCAATGACGCCACTTTGAGGTTGATAACTGAGACCTTGGATGCTTTCCAGGTGGGAAAATGACTACCTCTTTAGCATCATTTAGTGGTTTCACAGTGAATTTGGAGACATTCTAGAAAGAATAATGGCAGCATACTGTGTAACAAATCCCAAACCAGCATTTTACAAAGGCCAGGGATGAAGCCATTATTTAATATTTAGCTTTAGATATTGGAAGCCTGTCTAATAAAATGGAGATGTGTGTAGCAGTATTCATGCTTTTGTTTTGTTTTGTTATCATTGAAATGAACACACTATGTCAAATATTTGGCTTGATGTACATTTATGTTGGTTTCTATCCTAATTAAAATATGCTTTGATATAATATATTTGATATAAAATAATGTTAAAGAGTCACTATATCACAGTGACTTTGTTTCCCTTAATTTCCCTCTGTTCCCTCCTCCATCTTAAGAAATTCAGTGGAAACGGATCAAAAACCTATCAATTCCTTACTACATCACAAACATAATGTATAATGTACTTAAACATTACGAGTCTGACATATTCAAATCCTCTTTCAGTCTTTCAGTCTTGAAATAAAACAGATATTCTATAGGGATCATACAGCTTTTTAGAGTCAAATTTAAACACTTACATAAAAGCAGGGGTGGTGAGAGTGTTGCAGCACCCCTAGTGGTTGAGGAAAAAAAAAATGACTGTGGCGTAGTAAAACTTTTTCATAATATTTTTTTTTTATTTTGTTTTTCCAACAAAATAGTCTGTTATTAAAGGGATGTGTGAATGGGGAGATGGTAATACATACACATACATGTATATGATTTTTAAGGTTTTGGAGAAGTACGAATATTTCACTATTTCTCCTTAAAAATAGTCAAATAGTCATATGTATAGTCATACAAGTTATATTCTGCTAAAATATTAACAATTGTGTGTGACTTCTAAAAAGTAACATTGGCTTTTCAGTTTCACAATTGATTCCTCAAATGCAGCAGGTACAAAGTTATACTAGCTGCTACTAAACAATACAAGCAGCCTCATAGGCAGCAGAATAACACCTTCAGCCTCCCAGGAAGCCAAGCAAGAGTAGGTAGCTGCCAGTTAATTGACTAACATTCTGCAAATCAATACAAAGGCAGTGAGTCAGGCAGCTAGATATGAATGTAGCCTACCAGGCCAAGTAACAATATATTGCTTCTTGCTTCGTAGGCTGCTTAACAATGCCAGGTCCCTGACAGGAACCAAAATAATAATAATACAGGGACAGTCTGTTGGACTATCTATAACATGGCAGCCTATCAGAAAGGTCAAGGCTAATAAGTGGCCGACAATGGCGCAAAAACAAATTTAGCATTTTTCGTGAGCCCACATCAAGGCAAAAATTGGAAGGCTGTAAAAACAGGTTCTTAAGAGAACTGTTCTACTCTCGTCATGAAGCAATGTTTGAACCCTGCAGGGCCAGGAGTATGCAGGGCACTAAATCAAGTGCACTGGGTGCCCTCAAGGGTGCCACTGTGCTCACGGAGGCGCACAGGTGATGCAGTGGTCCAGGAGATGTTAGCCAAGGTGTCCACATGTGCATCCCAGACCGGCCTGAAGATGAAGCAAAACCGCAGCCCGTTATCGCCGCACAGCGGAGCTGAGGCGGTTACTTGGCGGTATGACATTTTTGAGGCTGGTTATTTGGTTTAGGCAGAACTGAAGGAAAGATTCAATTAGGAGGGCATGAAGATAGCAGCTCTCAGAGCGAAGATCATTATCAAGGCAGCCAAGGGTCAGGGAGATGCAGTGGAAATGGAGCGCCGTCACCTTCCCAAGCAGTTAGACTGTGGCCGACTGGAGCTCCAGCTGAGAATGCTGGGAGATGCCATCAGTGATTCTCCTTGTAGCACAGTATAAGGGAAAGCTGTCTAAGCTCCATCCACATACAAGAGGTCTTTTCAGATAAGTTGAAAGCCTTGTAAAAACTGTGCCTCTGTCTTCCAGTCTCTTCAGTGCTTCATCAGAGAGAACTTTTTCCACACTGCGTCATCTGAAAACTTGGTTGTGCAGCACAATGACCCAGAAGAGACTGACTCATCTAACTATTATGTGAACAGTGACATTTGAACATTTTGGATGTACATACCCTGGTGAGGCTTTCATCAGCACAACCCTGAATGCAAGGCAACATTTGGATTATTATGATTAGGTTACAAACCTTGCCTTGAAGGTCTTATTTTAAGATGCTACTGTGCAGGGTAATTTATTATTTGCCTTTAATACTGCTGTTGCGAAAAAAATAAAATAAAATAAATAATTATCCAGTCAACTGTAATTTTGCAATTGCAATAGCTTGGAGCTGTTGCTGAAGTTAGCTAAGTTTTGTTTTTCTATTCTATATTTCTATAACTTGTGTTTGTAGTTGGTCTTGTAATCTGTTTCAAGTGTATAGCCACTTAATTAGATTAATGTAGTCTACATTACTTCATTTGTGGCATCGCCCCAAACTTGCTTGGAGAGCAAACTGCAGGTTGTATGTTTTCTTCTTCAGCTGTTTTTTATTTTTGTTTTATTTTGGTCATGTAAATTCTAATTGTACTTTTTTCACGTTTGCGCATTGTGCATAGTGTTGAAAGTGTAGTTCTGTTATTTAACTCAGTTCCTGTTGTGATAGCTGATCTTAATTTGGTATCAGTGTGTATAGGCCCGAGGGTGCACATTAAGAACAAAGTGTAAATGCAGTATAGGAGCTAAATGGAAATAAACTTTCGCCTGCAACTGCCATGAATTCTCAGTGTGTACAGGCAGAGGTGAGAGAGCACATGAATTTACTACTTTAACTTTGGTCTTCTCCTTAACATTGTGCTGACAGCCAGAGCTATCAGCAAGCACATATTCAGGTCTCTAGTCAAGCTCCTCCATCACGATTGCCAAGTAGCATAAAAAATGTTACTCACCAACTGCTGACCAGGTTCAGGTGTGGCTCCAGGATACTTTTGTTTGGTTGGTGTAGTGCTGTTGTGGAAGTCCATTCTATTCTACGGAGGTTTAACTCTGCTGTATTGTTGGCTTTAGAGCTGATACATTTCCAGACTTTGTTTTGCAATTTGTGGTCTACTGTTTTTGTCTTTGTTTTTGTGAATGTCTTGTAGGTCCAGTTGTATTTTCAGCCATCTTCAATGAGGGAAAGGTCTTCCTCATCTCTCTGCTGCATGTCAGCTAGACATTTCAATCAGTACTGCCACCTATAGCACACATTGCATTACTGTCCGTTAATAAGATGCATCTTTTATACACACGGTCTGACAAATAATGACACGTCGATAAAAATCCATGTTGATGAATTTGCATAATTGATTTTATCTATTATGTTGACCAATCATTGCAGCCTTATATAAATATAAAAAAGCTACATCAGATAGTAGTCTTAATCCAGATACAACTCAACTTTGGGACTTTAATTGGATAAAAACATAATAAAATATTCTTTGCAATATCTTAAATGATTTAGGCTTTTCTGCATTTTTGCTGATTAAAAAATAAAATAAGTTTCATATCATAATACAAGTTCAGTAGTTAAAATAGCTTTCTAATCAAGTCAGCGACAGGCTTCAGTTGCATTTCTCATTGCATCAAAACTTTGCACCAACATTTGTTCTGTCAATGTCTGCATCACATACCAATAGAATGTTCATGGAATGTTGTCTTTTCCTATTCCTATAAATCTGTTCCCACATCATCCCCACACACCCTGACTGACACAGCATCTGTCGCCACGGCAGAGCGGACACATTACCTGCAGTAACACAGCAGGGGTGAAGGCTGCGTGATCTACTGCAGCTCAAAAGACAGCACATCTCTATGATCCAAGCTTTCCAAAACATCTAAACGCTGGATGCACAGGACGTCTGTTAAACTCAGCTCATTTAAATAATTTCTTGGCACCCTCTGTGCACCCTGGTCCTGCCGTCTCTTTTGATGATTCCTTTAAAAGTTAACCAACTTGTGTCTGAGATGAAGCTGTGAATAAGTGTGGGAATAAGATGAGAGAGGAGACAGTTAGTGTGTAAAACCGCATTCCAAGCATTCAATTAAGGATTTATTGGACTGAGATCGTTAGCAATGTTTTTTGGTTGTTGTTGTTTTTACATTTACTTAATGCTGGTTATTATGTCAAGTTTTGTAACTGAACAATTCATATCCTATCTTATGTCTTTGGTGTTTATTAGTAGGCTGATTTCTTGTTTTACATCATTAAAACCAATGGGAGCACATACGTATTGCACTTTCAGATGGGAAAGGACAATACAAATGAACTTATGTAAAGTTAAAATCTGCATATCATAATGTGAAGGTCGACATGATTTACTTATTCATCACTTCAAGTATGCATCTTGCTGGAGCAGTATCATGGAAAGTGTCATTCAATTCAGAATGAAATTTTGAGGAAGCACCGAAGATCAGATCTATAGAATGATGTACCTTGAATATAAATTTGATGAAGCTATGGCTTGTTGACTGTTGCTATGTTGTGAAGCAAAGATATGGGAGCAAAGATATGGGAGTTTTTCCAGCTCTTTCACACGCTCTCAGTGTCGACAAAAGGTGCATTTAGAAAAGCAGAAATTATAAGAAAAATGTCTGCCACTCATAATGCTAATGTAACTTGCAGGTAAGTATACACCACATCTAGGCTCATAGGGAGCTACGGAGCGTCTTTATAATATAGATGAATGGACGCAGACACCTCAGGTCAGCTGCAACAGAATAATTTCCTTTAATGAAAGTATTTTGCATGAATGAGACACAGGCATAAATGTAGAGAGGTGAAGGACAGCACAGTTATGTCATTTTAATCACAGCACTTCTGACATGTAGTTTTGACATCAGTCTGGAACAAAGTCCCTTAGCAGTTCACTTTTTGATATGTCCCCTTTTATGTATCACTATTGTATGTAACTATTGTATTTTGCATGAATGAGCCACAGACATAAATGTAGAGAGGTGAAGGACAGCACAGTTATGTAATTTTAATCACAGCACTTCTGACATGAAGTTTTGACATCAGTCTGGAACAAAGTCCCTTAGCAGTTCACTTTTTGATATGCCCTCTTTTATGTATCACTATTGTATGTAACTATTGCATGTTTTCAATGGGCCGTACACAAAGTCCAAAACACATTCCTGTTCTATCTGCTTATCTTAATTGACAATGGAATTTTGAATTTTTTAATCAGTAATTATTAATAGTGACTTATTAGTAAATTATGCCTGTCTATAAAATGTGTTTTAGTTAAAAATACTGATTTTGCCAGCCTCTGTTCCAGTCTGGGGTATAAGGGTCTGGTCACCTTTGTGTTTTAGCCTAGATTTCACAATCTCCTCAATGGCCTTCCTCAAGTCTGTCAGGCTGCACCTCAGCTCAGAGGGGGTTAAAGGCTCTTGCAGGATATCTAGCAGATAAAAGAAGGGATCAGTAAAATCTAACAACAAACAGGCAACCAGCGTAGAGGGATGATATGATCCCACGACCTGCATTTAATATTAGGAAAACAGGAGGTTAAAGTAATCAAGGCAAGAGGATATAAAAGTATCATTAAATGATGAAACTAATCTAATATGTGTGTTTCAAATTTGGTAACATGTCTGAACCAAGTATAAAATAAGGTGAAATTGAATGGAAACCAGTGAAAACACCTGTGGTGCTATGGGGCAGCTTTTTTGAGTGTACCTTGCTTGTCATTGTGAGTATGGTCATGGTACCTTACAGACTGACTGGCAGTTTATTGGAAACAAAACAATATAGACAACCTCTCAAAATCCCACAACAATCCAAACTCATCTAGACATTTGTAGGTATGCACACACATATTCACACATGTATGTTACACCCACATGTGTGCACATGCATACAAACACAAACACACACAAATGAGTATGCACGTGCATGCACGCATACACACACACACACACACTCTCAGTGTCCACGAATAATAGCAGTTGGTCTGGTTGTGATTGGCAGATCATCCAGAGGCGACATAAAGCCTTTCTGCCACTCTCAAACTGAGCTGTCAGTCAAATTGGCACAGGGCAGCACTGCAATATGGGTGCTGAAAATAGCCTGTCCTCACCTAGGGCCCTTCAGGGGACGCACTGGGAACATACTGTCTCAGGCAGGCACAGAACAGAGAGGCCACATTCACCGGCATAGTCTACGGTAATGTCGGATAAAGCCAATGGGCTTGTCGCTCCTACGGCGCAAAGTTAAAAGCTAGACAAGATGTTTGAACTGAATATGTTCAGGCCTATATATTAGGTGAAAATATATTTGTTGGATCAGGCTTCCAACAAATCAAAGTCGCCTCATTATAGGATTTCAAATTGTGCTATATTATCTACATTTTTGAATGAAGACAACATCGTAATTTGATTTTGTTTGAGGCAGTTGCAATTAAAGTTTATGTATTTTGAAAAATCCATCCATTTATACAGACGGTTACAGATTAGCTCAAGTTAATGGATCACATGAGGATTACTTTGATTGGTACTCATCCCTAAACAACTGTCCTTTACTGTCCTGTACTATAGTTGGTTTGCAGCATTTGAATCAGGGGAGCTGGTACTGTCTGCCAATCACGTTCCTCTGCTGTGATACTTCACATTTATTGAAGAGTTACCTTATTAACAAAACTGCTACATTTAAAAAATTCCATCACATTCCATTCAGCACATTGTTCTTGTCCTGAGACACAGTACATTTGAAAGTCAGAAAAGTAAGTAATATGGGATGTTTTAAGGCATATCATGAGCTAAAAAACTTTTGAGGACTAAATAGATGGGTAATAAACATGATTTAATACTGCAGACTGAGTGTATAAATCTTCTGTCCAGTACATCTTCTGTTGGCAAACATAGATAATATAAGTGGAAAGTGAGGGGGCTATGTCGCTAAAACTCTCCTTTTCTTTAGTAGAATACTTTTCTACAAGTCCTGTCTTCTGTCAAAAGTGTTTTCCCTCAATCTAGATGTCATAGCAACTGGAGAGCACAGTTACAGGCCTAAACAAACAACTAACCTTGAAAAACAATTCTCGCATTCATTTCCACCGTCTGTCATAACGACTGCTGTTATGATACTTCAGTGGACCTCAGTGGAGACTACACTCTTTCTATACAACTCATCTGACATTCTAAATTAATTCTAAAGATCGGCACAGGACAGTTTTCAATTAAATAATTCCAATATTTGATATGAAACAGTTGTTGTTATTATTTTTAAGTGCTACATGTAGCATTTTTAAGCATCGATATAATTGTGACCATGGTCGAGATGATTGGTAGCCTCTATGTCATGCCAGTGGTATTGTTAGCACTATAGTATCTCTCAAAACCACATTTCCCATAAACCCCTTTGCTTCCCCCTGTTGCAAAGAGGATGTTACTGTTTGTCTCCACTTGCCCTCTGTGCCATCGCTCTGCATATTATGAGTGATTTTTCCATAGGGCTTTCACTTGTTTCACCATCTGCCACTTCAAGAAACTCTGAAAGCTTTAGCTCTGGTTGCGCGGGACGAACAGCTGCCCTCTTCTTGTTTTGTGCCATAAAGCTGCTCCCTCTGTGCTGTAAAGCAACCCAGCAGATTTCTTGCAAAATCCTACCTGGTGCCACACAATGTAAAATGCAGTGTAGAGGCTGGTAGAGGCTGCCAATCCATGCCATATTAGTATACTTGCTCTAAACAAACAAGACAATTATTGTTTGTTTAGAGCAAGTATACTAATATCTCAAACTTATTGTCGTAATGATTTACTGATGTTAAAATGCTACATGGAGCACCTTTAAATCAGGCCAAGATGAAGGACGACAAAGACGGAGGGAAGCAAAACCAGGAGCGACCAAGCACACAAAGAGGGCAACTGCAGCACTGGGCAAAACGCTTCTATACACAGAAAGCCTCTCTTCAGTGTTTACCAGTAATCTCTGTGTACACTTAAAAAGCTGTTATCAGACCATCCACATGCTGACAATGCTTGCCCTCTGTCCTAAGGAAAAATCACAAACATCCCCTCCACAACAAGTGGCCATTCAGGCTGGTTAAGTAGATCTTTGAAGGACATTATGGTGCCTACTTGTTAAAGCTGTCTCCCTTCCTTTGCCCAGCAGTCACCATTTATCTCACTGCTTTGTGTACCTGAAATAAATCATGTTTTATTATTTTTTTCTTCTTTTTCTGGATCGCTTCTGTTGCTCCGTATTCCGTCTTTTCTCCTCTACCCCTCTCTCTCTCTCCCTCTCCCTCTCTCTCTCTCTCTCTCTCTCGCTCTCTCTCTCTCTGTCTCTCTCTGTCTCTCGCTCTCTCTCTTTTACCTGCACTGATCTTGTGTTTTGTTTACTTCTAGCTCTGTTGGAGCTTATTCTGAGTGCTATTCAGGACATCCATGCTGAGAATCTCTTTTGATGCACAAAAGAATTGAGAATGCACTCTGTTGATGGCTTTGTGAGAAAATGCACTTCCCATTCAAATCAGCAGTGCATTACAAGCACAACAAGTTATTTTAGCTCGACACTGTCAGTGCTTTGCTTGATGTCAGGTTAAGCCTCTGCGCCTGCCTGTCCTGCCTGGCTCTTACTCAATGAAATGAAGGTGCTTAAGTTCAGAGTTTCCTTTCAGACATTAATGTGTGTCTAAGTGCCCCCCTTCTGCCCCTTTATCTTCTGAGGGTTTGAAAAGCTCTGTTGCTTTTCCTCTTGCTTGCCAATCCTCTCATTCAAAGCTGTTGAAAAATGCAAGAAAACATTAGTTTGAAATACTAACAGCACAGTTTGTTGCAGAAAATCAAACACCGTAAACGCATAATGGATCATGCACACATACAGTACTGACACGCACACACACACACACTTCACTGGCATGCCACTAAGTTATTTTTCATTGCCAAATGCTCTTATCAATGTGTTCTCCATAGTTCACCATCAACATATGCTACAATACGACTTGTCAGATACAATGTGACTACAAGTTCATGCTGTGAAACGTAAAATGAAATGCTACTGCGTATCATCTGCTGCATATCCTCGGCTAGAGTGCTGCTGCAAGCCCTGCTGGGACTGACATCCTAGCTGATTTGCAGACAAACATTCAAAAGCGAGGCTGGAATTAGCTGAGGGGATCTTTTCTTTAATGTCTCGCCCCCTGCTGTGTGTGTGCGTGTGTGTGTGTGTGTGTGTGTGTGTGTGTGTGTGTGTGTACTTGTTTTGGACCAAAAGAGTGTGTTGTGTGTCTGGTAGACATTTTGATTCTAAATCCCTTTTTACATATACTCATGTGCTTTTAAACCACAGGCAACACACACACACACACACACACACACACACACACACACACCACACTGTTAAACTGTATATGAGCAAACAATTTAAAGTCCAGGCAGAGCTGTTATTGTAGTCCATGGGAACATGTAGATGAGGCAAATGAAAGGCGATCAAAGCCTTGTGAGGTATTGCAACCCGTTCTCATTCCCAACTCGTCCTATGTTGACTCTTTGTCAAATCCCTTGGCGTCGCTATAACGACGCTAAAGGTTCCCTTCTGCGTCTGTATAGGATGCACTTGATGTTCCATAGACATTTTTGGAAAGGCCTTGACCTGGAGAGTAACATATGTAAATATGAAAAACATGGGTGGTTCCTGTACTGCAAAATTGCCCTTTGAACTCTGACCCCAGGCTACTTTTGAAGGCTTATTATGCAACAACACAAGGGGCTAGAGACCTGGGGTCAACTTCTCTAGAAAGCTATTGAGCTGTACTTTCATGGGAGTGGGGTTACTAATGGCAGGCGGCACTGAGTTGGGTTAAATTGCAATATTTTCTGAAATTCTCCCGCTTCCCATTAAGGTGGCTGAAATCTGACAAAAGATTTGTTCTTTTCCACCCTCACATACCCCAATAACAATGTCAATTCCATGTTTACAACGTCAACTATGGGAGAAACAACAACTAAACAACAAAACCCACAGAGCAGGGCTTTTATTGTGAAGTGCTCATAGGAAGTGCTGAACAGCAGTGGAAGGTTGCGGTTTGCGAAAAGGCAAACTGCTCAATTTTAGAAAGATGCAATACAATCTGAACCAACAGGTTGATGTTATAAGAGGATATAATCAAAACAATTACAAAAATATGCTTTTGTTGGTGCTATTTTGCCGCGATTTCATCAGCTCTGTTTCATGGGCAGAAAGAGGTATGTTCAATGACGAAACGGATTATGTAACGTTTAGAAACGTTAACTCCCGACTGCGTTCTTCTATTTAAATTGTGCTTATTGTAAAGTAGATGTAATGATACAGTTGTTATAAAGTGCTATATTTTATGGAGTTTATTGAGATGCCACTGAAATAACTTGTTATATAGGTTATGAGCCAAATTTATTTATTTATCTAGCAGGTGACATCAAATGGTAAATGCAAGCAATTTTTTTTTTCATTTGGCCTCAAAATTGATCTACAACCATACTACAACCATACATTTTTTTTTATTTTTTTATTTTTTTATTAATATTAGCACCAAAGAGTTCAAGCAAAGAAATGCAACAAAGCGGAATGCCTTATTTGGGCAGGAAATGTACGCCAGACTGTGCGTTCCGTGGTCCAGGAGAGACAGCTTTAGGCGTCCAATACTGCCGCAAGAGGCTTTACCATGGAGTCTATGGAACATCAGGTGCAGACGCAGAAGGGTACCTTTAGCGTCGTTATAGTGACGCCAAGGGATTTGACAAAGAGTCAACATAGGACGAGTTGGGAATGAGAACAGGTTGGGTATTCTCCACAGCTGTGTTTGGGTGAATCTAGCGTGCCTTTCAAAGTCAGTTGGAACATCCTCTACAAAGCAGGTTTGATCAGGGCACAGAGGGTATGACGGATCTTACTCTGTGGGGATGTTGGTACTCATTCTACTGTTCGTAAGCAGTATGCAACAATCAGGCTTTTTTTTTTTGACAATAGGAAACCACCAGACTGCAATCCAAAGCCTCTGATGCCTTTTTGGTCAAGGTATTGGATTCATTTTTATGTCCCACAGCCCCGCTGAGCCTTGTGATTTTTGCTTTCTATCTTGGTTTGGAAGAAAACTTGGTGTGCAGATATTACACGAAAACACACAACGAATGCAGTACATCTATGGGGATGTGGGATGCAACAATCGCATGGTTGGTTTTTGAGCAGCTATATAAGACTGCACAGACGGCGGATCAGTTTTCTGCCCTGTTAAATTAACCCAGCCTCCGGTAATTTTCTTCTGCCTACTTGTGTATCCGTTATTATTGCAGAAGTCAGTATTGCATCAGAAAGTTCTGCACCAGAAACCCAAACCAAGGAAAATCGGAACAAATGTATGAGGGATTGTTGTGTTTACCTTGACTGGTAATCAAAACACAGCGCACGCCATTTGATGGACACTTTTATCCAAAATGCCCCACAGTACCATGTTAAATTACAGTATATTTTTTAGCTGTGAGGCCTCAGTGGGAAACAAGCCCCTAACCGTGGCAGTGTTAGTGCTGCATGACCCAATTTCAAGTCTGATCTAGAACCCAATCAGTCAATCAATCAGATACTTGACTGATCTGATATCCAAACAGACAATTTGAAGTCTGATCTGGAACAAATTCAAAATCAGAGACATAATGAGCACTTTTTTCAACTTTGCTTTATTTCTTCTCTTTCTTGCACTCACACTGAACCATTTAAACCCAGCTACCGTCTGCACAAACAGGAAGGATGGAGAAGAAGAAATCCACCAGAAGGCAAGTACCTATAATGTTTGGCTCATCAAAAACTAATTGAACCAGATACAATGCACATATTGCTAAAAAACTGTTTACTGCCAGGCTTTTTACTTCAGTTGATAATGTTAGACAATAGAAAATGAAATAATGAAGGTCTGATGCTATTGGCAGATGTTAGCTTGATTCTGGGAATTAATTTTGTTTCTGTAGTTTGGGTGTGAGAAGGCAATGCAGCTCACTTAGTCTCTTTCTCTTTCATACCCACACACAGTATACTTTTGTTCACCTACTGTGCATAATCACAATAAAACAAATGCAAGAAACCAAAAAAGCAAAGCAAATATGTTAGACAGTTTTCAAAAATTAGCAAATATTTACCAATCAATCTACTCTTGACCAAGTTGTGCTGTACACACTGGATGCGTTGTTTAATTGTTTAATTGCATCGAATTGGTTCAGCGCTAATTGTTCAGCATGCAACCAGCCAAGAGGTAAATGGCCCAGCTCAAAGTATAGATGATAAGAAGCAGATGCTGATCTCCATATGGTTCTCTATAGCATTTCATTTGCAGAGATTAGTCCATCATCATCCTTGCAACTTGCAGTATAATGTGTGGCAAGATGTTTCTTGCTACCTACCAGCAGTTCATAGAAAGTCAATGCAGGTTCTGGGAAGCTGAAATTAATGATGTTGTTCCACAGCAGCAACATCAGGAATGATGAGAACAGTTAGGCCTGGATCTACCAGCCCAAATCAAATAGCAGATACAAAAATCTACTAATACAGCACACTGGGACCGGGTTTGAAAAAATAGGTCAATCGAGATACCGCTGTTCTTTGTGTTTATTCCGTATTGCATATGAATTTATGACTGTACCGAGGCTGGAGTGCAAAACAGATGGAAGGAATTATGAAAATTGGAAGTGGTTGTGATATATCAACGGTGGAGGCTTGCTATTTTCAGTATTTAAGAACAAAGAAAATCATATCTTAAACCTTTACATTCAGGCAAGCATGGTTGTGATGGGAGCTTGGTGGATGTATTGCAAAATAAGGCAATGAAATGGGAGAACTTTTAACGGCAAGCATCAGGGAAATAGGTTAAACTTGCTTAACTTTTTAATAGGACAATAAATAACAACCCAGTTGGACTAAATATCAATTTGAAATTGCACTAAATTACTATATTATTGTTAGATTTGGGACTGTGAAAAAGAACTATAGCAAACCTTTTATTGCATTAATTTGTAATTTTGTTGCAAAGAAAAGAACACCAGACTGCACCGCTCCATTTATCCGGTCTATCACAAAAGGCAGTAGGTTGAGTTTTGGATGTTCCATTCACAGCTTTTGCCCCCTTGTTAAATGACCTTTGAATCTAACATGTCATTTGACTTTCAGTCATACGCCAACAGGCTACAGCAATTTGAGTTGTATTTTAATCATTGTTTGTGCTCTTGGGCAACACCTCCAGCTCCACTGGCGAGAACTTTGCTCTTCTTTTGCCAGATTTGCTCTCAGGAGGGCTGAAGCAATTACCTCTATATAATTTGCCCCCTCCTTATATTTGTGGGTTTGCAATTCAAATGGATTATGTGCATCTGTGTTCATTTGCATACCCAATCTTAGCAAATAGCTTGCGCATGTGGAACTAATTGCACCAGCACTTGTTTTTTGTGATGTGCCTAAAGTTGCACCCGTGTCAGTAGATCCCTGATGATCCTTGATGATTCTGTTTATTGCTGCTTGTTGGCGATGCTGCTCGGTGCTGCAGACAGCCATCAACATCATCATCACATAAGTGCTTTCATCAGCAGCAGCAGCAGCATCATCACTTTCACATCATCTCATTCTTTCAAAACATGTGTATAAAATACTTTGTGTTTGTTTTTACAAAGTTGTTATGCTCTCCCTCCTAATATATCCAACATAGGTTCACTTGTTTGGCTGCTACCACATGTATGTACGTGTGTGTGTGTGTGTGTGTGTGTGTGTGTGTGTGTGTGGTTGTGTGTGTGTGTGTATGTGTGTGTGGTTGTCATGTTGTGTGGATGTTGCGTGTGACGAAGAAGATTGCATTTTACATTTTCAAATATTCAACTAAATGTTAATGCAAGAGGTCTCCACTCGTTTTCCCTATGGCATCAAGTTGGCAACACTAGTGTGCATGTGTCTGTCTGCCTGTATTTCGTTGCGTATCTGTGTGTGTGTGTGTGTGTGTGTGTGTGTGTGTGTGTGTCACCATACTATTGGCTTATAGTCTCGCTAGACTCAGTCTGTCTTTCCTCTGACAGGGAAGACAGAGGCATGGAGTGAATACTGATGAGCAGGTTGTGGAGCTCATCGCTGATGTTTAAATGCTTAGCTTTGTTTTTAAATGGTGATTCAAATTTAATGTAAAATTCAACTAGTAAGAGTAAACTGAAGCATTCTGATTTCCAGAACATTTAGGGTATCAGTGACTCAAAATCAAGGGTTGAAAGGGTGAAGAGTGTAAATATCAATATAACCAACATATTGACTGTGCCTGTGACTGGTGCAGGAAATGGAGACTCTCCGTAAATGATAGGAAAACAGAAATAATGCATTTTAGAAATCCAGTAGAAGATATTAGTAATTTTCAATTCCATTTTGGTGGAAAGAAATTGAATTATACAACATTTATAAATATCTTGGGTTCTATCTTGATGAGCATAATGAATTTTATAAAGGGCACTGATGTAGATAGATAGATAGATAGATAGATAGATATGGAGGAGAGCAGGTTATCCAGGAGAATATTTGAGTGGGATTTACAGTCAATATGTCCTTGGGCAAGAGGAATTCATAACCTATTATTTAATGTAGGATGTGAAGAAATGTATGTTTCAAAAGTAAAAGTAGATATTCATTTTATAAAATTTTTGTCAACTGAAAGAGAAATGGGCTGTAGAGATATGGAATAAACCCAAACTTAGAACATATTGTCTGATTAAAAGTGATTATGTCACTGAAAGTTATGTAAAGTATGATTTAACCAAAAAGAAAAGATCATTGTGTGCTCAAATTAGATCAGGTATATTACCTCTTCATGTTGACACCGGGTGCTTTGTTGGTACCGTCAAAGAAAATGTCATATGTGTGATTTAAATGTTACTGCTGAAATCCATTTAATGTTGTATTGTCCTTTTTATTATACACAGAGAAAGGCTAAAGGAGAGATAAAAGGGGACATTGATTTTTTGGCTAATGAAAATCCTGAAAAATGTGGTTGGCTTTTTGAAAATGAAACATTTTTAGTTGCTGATTATATAGAGAAGGCATGGGAAATGCGGAAAAAGGCATTGTATAAGTGAAATGTGTAATATATTTTGTATTGCCTTCTTCTGTGTATAATCATATGCTTTATCCACATAAAACAGTATTATGGAAGTAGTCATGGGGTCATCGATTTTTTTTGTTTGCAAAACACTGTCATGTAATCTCATGTGGGATGGGCCAATAATTTGGCATGACATGAAAATAAAATTTAATTCATTCATTCATCCATTCATTCATATTGACACAAATTTCTGGAAAATTATTTAAACAATTGAAACTGCATTGAAAACAAGTGGAGTTATCTCATCCCCAGTGGCAGAATTTTTCTCTTGTTTTAAGAAACAGCTGAAAGCTGAATAGGAGACTAAATTTGTTAAAGCAATGTTCCACTTAGTTTTAACATGGGGGTTATTGACCGCCTTTAAAACCAGAATATAAACTACTCACCAAGATCGGAGGCAGCTGGGATGAGTTTTTAGCATTAGTAGCATTTGAATGAGGCCACGAAAATAGGCTGAGAAGTTACATTTATCATGTTTGTATACAGATTCAACAATATATCCGGCTTTTAAGACAATAAAGCAGTAATTGGTCGTCATTTTGCATTTCTATTCTTGGTTTACACAAAAGTTAGTATTTAAAAATAAAAGTAGATCTCCCAAACAGGAACCATCTCTCCTAAATGGTATCCCTCCGGTATGTGTCTATTTGGGGAAATCATGTTCTAAAACAGTCCACTGAAAATCACTGTAGCGGGATCTGTCATTCAATCTGTCCACAAACATGTTAAATGTACATTTTCAGGCTATTTTTGTGGCTTCATTCAAATGAATGGGAAGTACAAATCCCAACGCTACAAACTCGTCCCAGCTGCATCCGGTCTATTCTGGTTTTCATGGCAGTCAGGTGCCGAATAACTCCCATGTTAAAACTAAGTGGAATATTGCTTTAAGATGGACGTTTCTTGCAGTGCAGGTTTAATCTTTGTGATGGGTAGTGTCCTTCCCTGTCCAGGAGCAACCTATGGACATAATCTCAAGCCAAAACCTTTAATGCTACATGCCTAACTGACAGGCATTTGATCCCATTGTGAGGTCCAAGGGTCAAATCGTCAACCTCACACTCTCACGATGGAGATCTCATCAAAACCACTGAGCTGGTGAGCTTAGGGGGGGGCGGGAAATAATTCAGTTCCACAGTACAAACCTCATAGAAGCCCTATGTTGAGTGGCTCGCTGAAAAGCATGAAGCTTTTATTCATGTGACCTTTTTTATTATGAAACACAGGCGCAGTGCAACAGAGGACAACACATACAATGAAATAGCATTCACTTGATGATGTTAGTTATTATCTCTACCTCTGTTTCATACTCTCATAGATTTTTGTACACCCCACCTAATTTAAATAATGTATTGAGAAAAAAGTAAACAGGCATTAAAGCTTTGCTTGACTAGACAACCTCTTGAAAACTTCCTTTGACTCCTTAGGACCATCTTTCCCGGTTAAGTGCTTTGCCTCTCAATCTTATGTTTTTCTTTATCACATGGGAGACCCACCACAGGTTTACACTGAGATCATACATAATTCATGTTATAGCAAATTTTGCGTTATGTATAATTCAGTTGTACCTATCCATGCTGTTTTGAAGCCAGAGGCCATGTGAATGAATAATTGACTGTTAGCTGCCCTGACAGTAGAAGTCTGCCTGTAATAGCGCTCTGAGATCACATTAGGTCAAAGCAGAGTTTGAAATACGTTATCATGGGGTCAGTCAGGAAGTCTAAAAGGGATCAAGGTGATGAATGATGGAACGTTAACCCCAAAAGAGATGACTCCTCTCCCTCAGAGTCAGGGTCGACTCCCTGTTAGGACTTCAAAGTTGAAAAAACTACTTTTTGACAAACGATTTTAAAATTTCAACGACTTACCTCACCAAAAAATAATTGGCCTATAGATGCTAGAAATTGCAATTCAAAGTCTTGTGTGGACTTTGAATTTCCTTTCTTTCATTTGAATCAAGAGCTGAGTCAGCAACAGTTCTGTCACCATAATTGTAAATTTGCATCCATTTTGAACTTGCTGCTGAAGAGACCAATACGGGACATTTGGCTTCTCATTATGTTTATTCAAAATGTAATTTTCAGCTTACCCACCTTGAAGATGAGTAGTGCAGCAAATGTATACATAGTGCAAGTGTAAAATATCCAGTCTTGATTTTAAACAGCATTCATGAACAAGAAGAAGGGATGCCGGAGGTGAAAAAGAAAATAATACTCCAACCCACACACAATTCTCTTCTCCTACTGTCTTTCTCCCTCTCTCTGTTCGTCTCCAATTCATTCTCTCTACACTAAAATCATTAATAGTTCCATGTGCTGTTCATATTGTTCAGAATCTGTCTCTTTTTCAGTGTAGCACATATTTTGCATTAGCATTACCAACCAGTGTGAGTGGACCAATTACCTGATCAGTGACAGATGGCAGACAGATGGATCCATTCCCCAGGAATTGGTTGACAGTGTCACTGCTTCATGGAGGTTTCTGTTTGTACTTTGTGTTAACACGAAAATGTCTGTTGTTTCTGACACCTAAATTGAAGTGATCTAATCTATAGCCTATTTAGTGCAAGCCTTCATATTAGGTGATGAATGGAAATTATCCCCTGGGGTAATTTTTTGAATGTCAGTTCAATCTGACAATATAAGTTTTGACTCAGTGTTTATAGTAAATACAATTTGTTGTTAACATTGTTTTTTGCAAAATGAAACTAGTCCTAATGACCTAATAACGTCTCACAAGTACAGCAAATTGGAAGAGTAGAAACTAGTCAGATATATTAGTGGTGGGAACTAACTTGATTTTTCAGGCTGTCCAAGAGTGAATCGATTCAGGACTGGTTTATTTGATTCACCTTTATTTATATGTCAGTTTTGATGACAATAAATCAACAAGGAAGTTTGAAAATTTGTGAGTTTGTTGTGACTGTGGTTGAAGCTCATTTTTGGAGCCAGCATTGAAGTCATTGCCAAGGTAGGCAGATAACAACTGTCTTTGTCCCAAACATTTTTGTTTGGGACAACATGTTTTGTGTTAACAAGTGACCAATTAGAATTTGTTTCAGTTCCGTTTGGCAACCAATTCGGCTTGTTCACTTTAAAGTATTGTTCACATTGAAACAGTATTTGACCCATCAGTAACACATATTTGGACCTGCTTAATTAGTTAATTGCTTAATTTGTTTCAATCCCTCTGCAATGAAGAAACAAACAAATGATATAAGAATGAAGAATAGCCATTCACAGCCATTATGGGATATATAGCCTTTAAAAGAATGAACTGTGTAATATTAGTAATTCCCTATAATTGCTTGCAACCAAATATAGGGGGGATTTCCTGTTTGTTTTATTTTTGGTTTGCCAAAGTTTGACAGACACTAAAAACAAAATTTGAAGGACATCATGCTTTTTGTAATGATATGAATCATTTAGTACTTTCATCACGCAAACACACAGTGCATTACCATTTCCTCTGTTGATGTCAAATAATACAGCTGTGTTTACACAGTCCCAGAGGAGGTAAACAAACCAACAGATAATACAATAGGTTGGTTATAGTGTAGATCCCAGCATCGCAAACTGTTGAGCTCCCATTTGGCCGTGTGCCAGGGGAAACTCTGATGACCTGGTGCCTGGTTATGGTCAGCATTGAATTATTTTTTTTTCTCTGTCTCTCTCCCTCTGATTCTCTCTCTCTCCCTCTCTTTCACACACACACACACACACACACACACACACACACTAGACCTGCCTGGACCAAGATTGTTCAGTGTTAAAGTCACATGTCGCCAGTGACCCAACAAGCCCCCTGCCTTTCTGTATCCAGCTGTGAAACAGGTCACCAACTGCTTCCTTTCTTTCTTTCTTTCTTTCTTTCTGTCTTTCTCTTTCTTTCTTCCTATCTTTCTTTCTTTGTGTTTTTTTTTCTCATTTTTTACCCTGTTTACTACCTATTGCACCCCACGTTTCATGTTGTAATGTGGGTGGTTAGCAAGATGGCACAAATGGCACAGAAAGGGGATATTGGGTTTGTACAGTTTACACATTGGCATGGGATTAAAGTTGTCCTTGCTGCAGATTGCTCACCAGAGAGATGTGTCCCTGCTATTGAAAATGCCATAGGGCATGATAGCATCAAGACAGTTTTTGAGATGGACAGTGCTGTTGTTCTTTCTCTGCACCAGATCAACAAAGGTGAATATGCTGGTTTAGGTGGTATGCACACAGCAATGTTTCCCCTCATCAGTCACACCAGGAAACTCATTATTTCTACTGCTGCCCTCTTTCTGAGAGATGAGGCACTGCCTGGTGAGCTGTCTTTCCACGGCCAACTGGTCTCAGGATGCAAATTGATCCCTCTCAGTGATAAAGTCACGAAGCGTGCTGTCTCTTACACAATGCACATTATTTTGAAAAAAATAAATAAATAAACATACACTACTGCACTGAATCTGGCTCAGAATCAAGGGATTTGAATTTACAACACTGAGGAGACTAGTGATGCTGTGATAGGTTTGACTGTGGGAAGTGTGGGCAGCTGATGGGGAGATGGCAGTGTGCTCTGGGGAGTGCAGCGGTACACAAGTCAGGAGGAGGGGCACGGTCGGTGGGGACAGCGTTACTGCCACACCAACGCCAGATAAGAGCTGGAGAGATAGGGGAAAGCACATCTGCAGCAATGGCTGAGTCAGGCATTGAGAAGTCGGGCACCGATGGAGCAGCAGGCTGTGAAGCACAAGCTGTTCAGGGGAACATCCACAAAAAGCAAGAATTGTTCTAGAAATAACAGAAAGACAAAGGAACACAACATACCAGAACCAAACACTGGCATCACTCCCTAGCCATGGCAAGAGACAGTATCAGGATTTTTCCCTTCACAGTACAGTGACAGAGAGTTTTCTGAAAGGGGGAAAGGTATGTTGAGCAGTCAGATGGAAAAACAAAAGTGATTCAAAGAACAAATCTCTTCTCTTTGAAATTGAAGTCTCAGGGACTGTGTTTACATTCAGCCTAGTAATCTGTTGAGATGAATAATTTACTCTTAATTAACTAACCTCATATTAACACTTCAACCAGACAAGAGTGACAACAGAGGAGCCAATCTGATTTAAACTTCAAAGTAATAGTAATCTTCTTGCACATATTAATAGTTAATCCAGTTCAACAGTCCTACTTTTCACTCAAGTAGGGTAGATAATACAAATGCAGCTTGCATGGAAATATTATCACTATCTCAGAGGCTGTCATGAGATAAGGGAGCCTTGTTTCTGTCATTTTTATTTTAATAAGTGATTTTCGGATGGCATCGTTAAATCTAAATAATGTGAGAGACATCAGAAAAAAGAGGTTTCCTTTCATGAGCTGCTCAAAACAAAACAGAATCTGGAGACCCATTCTAATGAAACTAATGCCATAGATTGGCAGAGAGAGTGGGAGGGTACTGTGGTGGAAAGCCAGAATAGCTGTGTGAGTGCCAGCGTTGCTGTACTGTGTTCAAAGATTTTATTTATTTATTTTTTTTGCCTGTAACTTAAAGAGTTGAGGTTACCAAGCACACAGAGTTAACGTAGCATTACAGGGAATGCTACGTTAACTCATGATAATGCAATCACTTCTGGAGTCCTTTAATTAAGTTATAATTCATATATGGGCCATAATTCTGTGTCATACCCATTCTCACCATCACATTAAGTTCTCAAAAGCTATCTATTAATAAACCACAGATTTTCATCACTTGATATTCCAACATGGGTAACAGAAGATTGTAAACTTGTTAATAAGTACATTGTTTAAGTATTCATCAGCAAGTTGTGTCCAAATTAGTAAGCAGGTTGAGTTTCTTCAAATGATGGTCAGTGAGCCTTTTTCAGATGTCTATTTTACTATAGCAGTGTTATTTAGACCACATTCAAACTTGCAATGAGGACTAGCTGAGAGTTTATATCTTTAAAATTGCTTTTCAGATGAAAACATTTTTTCCTGATGGAAACTCTTGCTCTCTTGCCGTTACTATCACTAATTGCTCGCTTCACTGACATGCAAAACCAAATTGCTGGATGCAACGAGTCCAGGTGAGTTCTCTTGGGGATGTCAAAAGGCATTCTGGGAAATCACTAACTGATGCACAAGTAGACAAGGCAGGTTGAGGGAAAGCGGATACATCAGAAAGGTAAATTACAGCATTTCATTGCAAAATAAATCCTGGAATGCATTAAACATCACAGATTAATGATATATGATAGTGTAAGAGTATTCAAGGGTGGATTTTTCCTTTAAGGGCCAAAAATAGACACATTTTTTATTCCCACCAAACACTGCAGAAGCTGATTTCACTGGTTATTTCCCCCCTCTCTGGGTAAAGGTGTGCTAATCAGTGACTCAGCCACTGTAGTGTTTGGCTGGCATCAAAACCTGCAGACTCTTCATGGCCTTGATGGCGCATGGTTGGACACTGCACAAGTGACTGAACCTGGAGATCCTCAACTGACAGTGATTTAGAGAATGACTTTGCACACTTAAGAGTGTAGTGCTAACATTAATGAACCGTAAAATGTGCCCATTTCACCTTAAAATCACCAAGTTCTCTGAACGGGTGGGGTTGGAGTCGGCATTGCGAAGGTTTCAAAAAGCACGATTTGCATTCCTCCAGCAACGATGGAACATGGGTGATATTAGGGACGTTTGTGTGCAAGTGAGGGAAAGTAGATTTTCCTGATGTACTGGAGAGAGATTTCTGTGTTATTTGCTGATTTTAGGCATTGATTGTAAAGTCCTTCTTTTTGTCTCTATTCATTTCACTGGATGTGTACAATGGAATAAAAAAATGTAACTATGCCAATATTGACTCGCGCATATCCAAAATGTTATCTGTCTCTCTCTGTCTTCATCCCCTGGGAGACCTGACAGAGATGGTAAGAAAGATGGAGAAGAGAGAGAGAGAGAAAGTGAGAGAGAGAATCAGAGTCGGTGAACATAGCCCGCTGTCCTTGGGGGAAAGAGGACATTCGGTACCACACATATTCTGGCAGATCAATTTGATGAGGAGACTGGAAAACATTAGAGAAGCACGTAGTCACAGCCAGAAAAATCACACACATTCACACACCCACACGCATTCATGCCTACCCTCCAGCACACACACACACACACACACACACACACACACACACACAAAACAAGCACACAAGAATTCTATTCTACCCACTCACATTTTCTTTGCAGATAAACAAGCACACCGAGACACAAACAAAACTGAACTTTTCAAGTAGGAACAAGAAATGTGAGGTTTCTTCCCATATAATGAGGACAAAAATCAGTGTGTGTTTGTGCGTGTGTGTGTGTGTCTATGTGCACATACCTATATGTGTGCATGCATACATTCATTTGGGTGTGTATCTGCTAACTCTAACAAGACTTTCACAGGAATGCAGCGCAATGTATCAAAGAAAACGGCAAATGTAGAAAAGTTTGGGCTAGTGTTGTGCAGTATTAGTGAAGAGAAAAAAATTCAGCACCTTACGATGAAATAGACAAAAAGTTTTCATTTTCATGGCATCTCGTTAGGGGCAATCCTACTAATGTCTTCAAGATGTTTAATGAAGATGCGTTGATAGCAAGATAACCTTTTATGTACCAAACAAGATGTGCTATCCCTAATGAGAAACACATGTTGCAAATGACACATCCATTTATGAATATTGAGTGTGCGGTAGGGATGGGACAATATATCGGAATGCAATATATCGCAATACAAAAATTTGACAATACGTATCATGGGGCAGAAAAAATGAATCGTGATATTAGCTACATGTTATTCTGCTCTAGTAATGTCACAAAATGAGATGGCTTGCTCATCACAATTTCACAAACTCTCCATTGAAATTATAGTATCTGCACTTTGTAATGACATTTTTAAATTGTTGTTTACATTCTAGCAAGCCAGTGCCATTGCTAGAAAGATATGTGGCACAGAAATAAACATAATTCTGCACAGTCAGACTTTGTTGTCAGTGAACTTTTATTTATTGCATCATATCGGTATATATTTCGAACCCCATTTTGTGTATTGAATTGCATCGTGAGATAAGCATATCATCCCATCCCTAGTGTGCAGAGAAAGACGTGCCAGTATTTACTTTTCATATGATCTTAACTATACTCCTCTCTTTTTAACTTGATGTTATCCCCCATACCCAGCTCTTTTCTCCCTTCCCACATCCCTCACTTTCTTAAGCCGCCACCTTTCATCCTTTCTTCCCTCCCCTCTCTGTACACCTCAGTTTCTTAAACCATGAGTCAAGACCAAAATGGGTCACCTGCCACCAGGTCTCTGGATGCTGATCCCTACATGTGTTAATAAGCCTGGGTCCCACGGCGAGAATTAAATACACTCAGTCTCAATCCTGGCTGAAAAACTTTTAGAGACATTTCTTTAAACAATACCCCTGCCTCCAACCTCTTTCTTTTCTTTGCTACTCTTCACTTTCAATTGACATCACAGTATCCCTCCACGGCAATTTTGTGCCAGCCATTTTCCGTCCGTCCTAGTAAGAATTCACTTTAACTGAATTGGTTCACAAAATGGTGTGAAAGTAGCCCACAGTCTTGAATTTCATTCTAAATGCCCTGATCTGCTCCTCTCACAATCCCTTCATCCCCAATTCATTCATTTTTTTTTCGTTCTCCTCTGGCTCCTTATATTCACCTTCATTTTGAGATTTTCACTTTACTTGTGGTAACAAAATGTGGTCTGTTTTGCCACAGTATTAACTTTTGTTGTCATAGTTACTTTCTCTTAGTTTGGAGGGCTCTTATGAAAAAGCATATGATTTCCACCCCTATTCATATTTTCTTACCAGTCTTGTCCTGTACTCCTGTCTCCAATATTAAATCTCCCCACCACTGTTTCCCCCTCCCACTCCTGCTCCTATCTTCCCAGCACCTGTCTTGTTCTGCAGTATGTTGTTACTCCGCTCGGTAAGTCAGTATTCTGCTCATGTTCTTCCAGACACTGATGGCTGACTGACACTCCACAACCTCTTCCTGGGAGTTGCCAATCTAGCAAACTGCTAGATGCTCTAATACATAGATATGTAGAAACAAAGTAAGCAAATGCACACAGACACAAACACACATGCATGCAAACACTGTAAGACACATATAGCACAGATGCAAACACAGACACACACACAGACACTGTTGTCATTGCAAATACACACATGGAGACATGCAGATGATAGCCTACAGATACACAAACAAACATGCAGATGCAAATACACACACACACAAATATAACCCATTGAAACAATTTCTCCACATGTCAACATATGATAGGATATTGTCAGTGGAGGGGTAAGTATAAGCTGGAATAATGACAGGTAAAGCATATAAGAATTTTCCCCAGCTGACACCTTCATAGCTGTGTGTCAGCCACGCAAACAGAACACCACATTTGAATACCATTTAATTGCTATGTAGATATGCTGATACCGTTAACCACAGGGAAGCCACTGTTTTGATTAATTTCCCCCGGCAAATTAATTCAAGTTTTCTCTGGCACAGACTGACTTTTTTATTGAACAAAAGGCCCTGCACTCACTTTGCTTTCTTTTTGTAATATGTCTTATGAATAATACCAGTAGCCGTGTTGCATGCACTACGCCCTCAGGCTATTCACACACTGTCATCATGTGTCATGGCTGTAGATCTCTTCATCTGCAGCACAGTTCAAACTAGCTGTCCTTTTTTTCAGTATCCACTTATTATCTCTGACTGGAGATGTGTAATGTCATTAGTGTAACCCTCACAGGCTTCCATAGTTCATATTACTCCTCATGGATAGCTTTTAGGTATTTTAATTTATGCGCTCCCACAGTCACAACCTACATTAGTTATGACACAGGTGTTTGTGCATGCCCACACATATTCACATTATTTTTAAATTAATTAGCTAAAACAGGAGCAAAGTTTGGACCAGAGTTTACAGTGCTGGCAGATCAAGGACTACACCTGCATTCTGGATTATTTGCCTCTTTTTTTTTCATCTTTTCTTTTTAGCAGTTTTTTATGTAATTCCCCATCGTTTAGCACAAGGTCCCTTTTATTTGTCCAAATTTAAAACTTTCAAAAGATATGATTTGACACACTGTTTATGTTGATGGAAAGCAAATAATAAGCAGCTGGAAACTTGTTTGTCATCTCATAATGATATGGGTGAGGTTATCCATTCCAGTACGAACTACATTGTTGTGCGCAATGATTCAAATGCTAATTATTCAAAAATTCACCGCCAGCTATCAAGGTTATTGCAAGAAAGGAACAACAAAGCTATATTTTCTAAAAACAAAATGTGGAGACCACATGTTCATTATGATGGATTTTTTTGGGATTGACAAGGACACTCATCTGTGAAAATGTTTGATGTGATTTCTGACTGAATAGACAACTTTGAGAAGCAGAAGTTAATGTGACTCAGAAATATACACTATCAGTGGTTCTTTGCTGTATATTTAGGAATTAACATTAAAATCAAAAGGTGAATATGAGGTAAAAGTAGAGACTATCAGCTATTGAATTTTACTTCATATTTTGCTTATATGTTCAAATTTGTTAGATAAATAGTGGTCGTTGTGGCCAGTCCCCATAGTTTCAGCTGAACACAGCACTGGAACAAATTAAATCCAAGTAATATGAGGTAATTCATTTGTCCCATACCCATTAAAATGGCAGTAAGTAAGATTATTACTGCCCCATAGCACCAAATGGCCATAATATATTTCCGGGGGTTTGATTGGGTTGTTGATCAACACTAATGACTCAACTATTACTTCACCAGGTGCTGAAATTTCTCTTTGAAAAGTCTTGAAAAGCTACCCATTGGAATTTCAAGACACTCCCAATCTCCTCCCCCCACCGACTCCCCACACATCTTCAGCTGCACTTCAGCTATGAAAGCAAACAAAGCCAAAAAAGCAAATGACAAAGCAGTATTATGATTACAGTATGTTGTATCGTGAAATATTACCTCTTCACTAGACATTTCTATTGAATCTCTGCTCTAATTAGCCAGCTTACTCGTCTCTAGTGTGAAAATGTGACTTTATTGTTTTTGTCATTTACAGGCCAGCGTAGGTAAAGCAGACAGGCGGGGTGGATGTTGGATGGGTGCTGTGCCAGAGGCTTATGCTGATGTTGTTGCAGTTCTGACAGGTCACCAATAGAGGTTGAAATACTTAACTTTAGATTTAATATCTGTGTGATATTGGTGAGCCATTAAAATCGCCAGACTCTACTCTTTGTGTGATGCACTCTGTCCTACAGTACTCTGCAAACAGATGGATCGCTCAGTGAAAGACTTAATGTCCACTCCCTGAGCTGTTACACCAACCAGACCCTGTATAACATGGGGCATGGTGGTAAAAGAGCATATTGCTTTCGCTAGTAACAGAGATTAGAAATCTCTCCATTTTTCAAGTATGCAAATGACCTTGTGGCAGCCAATCAGAATGCAGAAAATGAATGTCGATAGGTGTAAGTGATCCAATCCGTTTCTGTGTTAAGCCCTAAATCATTCCCCCACTCCTCCCGACCCTGTTCCAATTGTAATACTGGTGAACTACAGGTATACTACGTCCAGGCCAGTCAGTCATCAATTCATCCATTTACTCTACTGTCTACCGTTGTGTTAATGCAAACGCAATGTAATGGAGCTTAATTAGGGTCTAACTGGACAAGGCAAGGTAGCACGATGCTGCCACCACCTTCTGCTTCAGTCTGGTCTGGTGTCAGATGCCCGAGGACAACAAATACCCAATGATTCAGAAAGCACACACGGCCCACAGAGTCAGCAAACAAGATTCGCAATTCGGCTGGCACTGGCGTGGGATCCTGCCCTCTGTGCCCCCATGTTCATCTTTGGTTCAGATTTTATGAATATACAGAAAATGGAATAAATTTCACATGACTGTCCCAATGCACTGAGTGCAACAGTGGAGAAATCGAAGAGACAGGCAGTAGCAGTGGTATGGCCTTTTACAGTCACTCATGGTGCATCAAGACATGAGATGACACTAGCTGCCTGTAGACTCATGACCTTTGACCACTCTACCATCCACCATGACAGAAGTCTTCAGGGATAAGATTGGCCTCTGGTCTTCAAAGCTCACATGTCAAGAAGCTGTATGAATGGGAAGTGATGGACGGTTTGTGTGTGTGTGTGTGTTTTGTGATATCAGAGGGCATGGTCTTGTAATATTGGTCCTGTCATCGTGCCCCAGCTTGCTTAGCTAACTGGGGTCATCTGTGGGTTGAGCCTCACTCCGGGGTTCAAGGCCTGTCCAGACACAATATGTTTTGATGATGGGCCCCCACAGGTCCGGGCCATGCTGGGGACACAACTTGCAGCAGTGGAAAAATCATACACCATTGTTTACACAACCTCTGAAGAGGCCATTAACGCAAGGATTACACAACCTGGTGGTCATTAAAAAGAAAAACGAAAATATTGCAGTCGGTCAAGATGAGTAACAATCTGTGTCTCATGCACAGTTCCAACTGGCATCAGTTCTCACTTATCTACAGTCAAAATACCCTGAAAATGAATAATCAGTCCTGCTGCAGATTCACCTCCTTTTGAAAAAAAAAAGTAACAAAAAACAAAAAAATATATATATTTAATGATATGCTTACCCACAGCAGGAACAGACAGAAATTCTGTTTCACATCATTGAATGATGTTCTCAAAGGCAAAGTGGCAAAGATCTCTCAAACGAATCTCATTAGAAAGAATAGAATGTGCTTTCTGTGAAGAAGTACTGCGTGAATGTCGAAAATGAGTCTTAGCACAGTTCTTGTCAGTATTTTAAATGTTGTTCTGATCACATGCTGCACATACATGGTCTATTGAGCAACTGACCATTTGGCAATTGTAAGAATCTCCATGTGGTAAGGATTCAAGAAATAATCACCACACATATTCAGGAATTCTCATTTCTAAACTGACTACTGAGCATAAAAACTGGGCATAATGAACAGAATATGCAGAAAATTCCATTAAATTTGCAACATCAGGATTTCCTTGTTAATATATGCTGTGATAAACTAGTCAATTGCAAGCTATGTGGGAGCTTTTGGAATCCTGTTGTAGCTGCTGTTTTTGTGTGGCTGATATGAAGGAACTGTGCATGTGCGCCTCTCCTTCTTCCAAGGGTTTGACTCTTTTAGCAGGCTGCTGTGATCTGCTATCTCCCTGACCTTCTTTTCTTTGCTGCTGTCAGCTGAAAAGTGGAAATAACAAAGACTTTCAGTCTCAACTTTTTCGACCAGAGAATGATTTCACAGTCAATCCACATCATTTGGTGTTTTGAATAGGTCATTCATCATCTGGAAGCACGCAACCCCTGAGGTTAGTACAGCTCTTGAATTTAGAGGCTTCATGAAATCCAAAAGCGTTACAAAACTGAAACACTAAAATGTGTTGGTTTTTTTTGTGTTTTTTTTCAAGCCTTCCTAAAGAACCTTCTTTGTGATGGGTTGCAAATTAGAAAAAAATAGAAAAAAAATAGTATAAAAAATGTTTATACACAAATATATATATATATATGTGTATATGAGAATCTAGAGAGGGAGATTAGTTGAGAGCCACATTAGACTCCACATTAGAAGGGTTCAAATCTTATCAGGATTTCTTCTTTGCTGTGCCTCCTGCACTCAGCATTCTTCTCATCCTCCCTTGTGTTTGAAATAAAAAAAAAAATCCTGAAGTAGATCCACTGCTTGCCCCTCTTTTAAAAGGAGGATGGGATATTATCGGGTATTAGAGGTTTTTAAAGGACAGGTAGTCTCTCATCTTCTTGTGCTGTAGGAGGATTTGTAGATAACCTTTAGCCTGAAGACATCCACCTCTGCAGATACCGCTGTTGAAGAAATAGAGACTTGCTTTATCTGTCGCACAGCTACACTCGCACTCGTCTCTTCTGACATTTTATTTTTTCAATCACAGCTTATGCGGGGAAGGATTCAAGGCCTACCCCTGACCCCAAAATCTGTCTCAAGAGCAGGTTTTCAGTTTGACATCAGTGTGCAAGGGAGAGAGAGAGAGTGACAGAGAGAATAAGTTCACTCAAGTGTTCCTCACTGTTTCCTCTGGCTTCACTTTTCCCAGCCATGTATATACCTTGCAGCGTCAAACTGTCTCCTTATGTGACAGCGATAGCAAAGCTGTCTAGTGGGAAATATTCCGGTCAGATCTGTCTTCATAGTGGTGTGACGAGGTTATGGATCTAGTGTGCCCTGCCTACACTCTGGTGGGGGGGCTAACTGTCTCAGATCATCCCATTGCATCATGGCTCAAAGCCACACGGAAACAGTATTTTGATGGTGTCTTGCTGCTGAAATTCTATGTATTCCCAGTTGAAACAAGATGTTGGGGTGTGACGAACTGATCAAAGGTGGGTAGACTGGACTGTAACAAACATGGAAAGTGGCACACAAGAACTACTCTGTGTAGTTGATGAAGCAATCCACTATGAAATGTCCATCAAAAATTCTGAATTCTCCAAAATGATGAACCGTAACCATTGCGTCTTAGGAAAAGGAAACGTTTTTGGGGGTGAACACCCAACAATGCACCGCTGTGCCATTTTGCCACTCATGTCACTTTGAAAGCTGTGAAGTTGCAGGTTTTCCATGATGGAAGGGGCAAAGGGTTGGGTTCCACCTTTAGAAAAAAAATACTTCTAGGGATCAGACCTTACCTTCCATAATTTAATAATTTATCCTGTATACCAGGTGATTACATTTCATTGCATTCAATTTAATTCCCACTTCATCAAAAGGTAGACAATTGTCTTTAATACTCACAGGAATGCAAATATACATCAAACCATAATTCATGTCAAAATATTGAATATATTAGGAGTTTAGGAGTTTAGGAGGCTGATTGAACTTGAAATGCATGACTTTGTACAGACAGTCTTAGTTGCCCATGGCACCTTGTGGAGCCTCTTGTGGTGGGCAGCATCCAAAACTGCAGTTACAAGTAACTCATGATGATCCTTGAAGTGTGGAGTTTAAACAGGTCACTTGGCTCGTTCTAATGTTTCTACACTATTTTCACAGATGTGCTCACCACTTTGTCAGTTTATTTCTGTTTTTACAGCTCAGATTCCCACAGACATGACACAATCTGCTAAGACTCTCTGTGGTGCTACTGGTGTGAAATCATTCATCAAGCTGGCACCAACCCTCTTCACTAAAGGTAATAAGTTTCACAGTTTCCATGATTTGGGTACAATGCAGAATTGAAGAATACAATTCAAATAAGAATAGAATAGAATAGAATAGAAAACACTTATTTCAACATTCAGCACACACTCATATCACATGGTAAAAGTGGAATCACCCTTTACAATAAAATGCATACTGTGCAGTAATAATAATACTAATACAGTTTCAGAGTGTCAGTGTTTTGTTGTCAGCAACCCTCAGGTGATTTGCACATACCAAGACAAAGTACATATAAAGTACATTTATAACACAATATGTACATATCCGGATAAAGTGCATACTGTGAAGTACACACCTCATAATGCAGCAGCATATTTAACCACATCATGAGTTCAATCATTTAGTAGTAAGTAGTAATGATCAAAAAATAAATAAATACGCAGCCTCAGGGTTAAAGTGCATATTGTTAGTAGCATGTAGACCTGGGGTACATTAAATGGGCTATAGCTGTTTTTATGGCTCCGGCTTATCTCCACTGTCTGTTTAACTGAGCGACGGCTAAAGGGATAAATGAGTTCCTGGTTCTATTTGTTTTAGTCTGTAGACATCTGAACCTGCGTCCAGATGGTAGTTGAATAGCGGCAATCTTGTCCAAATATATAGTGGGGAAAACAGGTATAACACTTTACTTTCAGTGTTGCAATTATTGATGCCAAACCTCCTGTAAAAGTTGTTCTCATCAGTAGAGACACTGTCCTCATTGTTGGGCATTCCTGAAAGTTGCGGTTTCTGCAATAATATTTCACCATTACAGCTTTTTACAACTTTTCCCTTAATACACTCTTTTTTTTTTTTATCATGAAGCATTCTAGAGTCACCTTTACAGAAAACAATTTTCTTCTCGTTAAGGCACCCATTGAGCTCTTTAGAGAGCCAAAGGGTATTGTTTGGGAAGATTTTAATTGATGTGGTTTCGGTTACACTGCTTTCACAAAAAACATAAGATGATACGGTGTCTGAAAGTTAATGTCCATCTATGCAGGAATAAAAGAGCATATGGACATATGCATTGTCCTAAAAGCAGGCCTTTGGTCCCTCTTTGCATTTCCTACTTTAGGGAGAGAATGTATAACACAATGTACTGAATTTTCTAAATGATCCATAGCCTGCATGCCAAAACCATCTAATGGTAAATATTTGGGTGGAAAATTTTGGAACATGCCCAAAATCTTAATGATTTTTGTTCTAAAAGTAATTAAGCACTTGAGTATATTTTTGGTGAGCTACAATTTTATCTGGAGAAGTACTTTAAATATGACTACAGGAAAATGTAACATAAGTAAAACAGCTTCTACTTGAATATTCCATGCCTGTTAGGCTGCTGAGTTTGGTTCAGGCTCATCACATGCTTAGAGAGGTGTGGCAGGGGGAAAAAATAACATGTGCTTTAAGAGTATCTTTGGCGTGGCCATGTGTGCTTGTTTGTGTGAATATTCTGGTCTGCTGTCCATGGCCATCTGCATTTCAGTCAGACTGCAGGATGTAGATTGAGGCCCTAAGGGCCAAAACACCTTAGGAGGGGAGTACACAATTGTGGTGCAGCATACCAATGGCAACCACATGCAAACAACATCAAGCTTTAGGCCTGACTGAAATGCATAGGTCTCGTAGGAATTAATAGCAGGTGGGAAAGAGACTGCAACCTTGAAAACAAAATAATTTCCCAGTCGTTCTGTTAAGAACTGGAACATAATTACATTGAATTTTTTTCTTGCATTCAGCTCTCCAGACAATGCTTTGTAACTGGTTATACGAGAATTAACTTTTCAGATAAAAATCCTCATAAAGGAACAGTGGGTCAATACATTTTTTTGTCATCTCATTATGTTCATCTATTGGCTTACTAAAACTACAGCTTATTTTTCAGTGTTGTAGTATTGGCTTACCTTGTGACCCCCCATTGACTGCAATGCAATTGAAAAGTGCTAAAATCTAAAATCCATTTAAAAGTGCTATCAAGAGACTTCAATTTGCGTACACATTGTAATTTCATCATGGCAAAATCTTAGCCTCTAAAATTTTACAACATTGTGCCTCCTGCCATCTGTTTTCAGAGGAAGCATTAACCACAACAAGGGCTCAAATTTCTGATTTGTTTTTCTTCCCTGTAAAAAATGACAAGCGTGTATTTTCGGGACAACTGATGGCATCCATATCACAATTTCATCCCGTACTGATGAAAAATTAACAAGACAAAAGCTCTACCTTTCTTCCTCTGCTTGCATTTTATCTTGTTCCTGGCATTGCTGTCATTTCTATAGCCTGCAATAGCTCAAACGACACTGTCTAGGCGCTAGTGTTTCAACCATTGCAAATTATTATTATTATTGGCTGCTTGTAACTTTGGTGATACTGTTTGACTCACAGTAGGTGGCTCTCAGGAAGAGTGTGCAGCTGCATGCCTAAAATAGTAAATACAATACAATACAAAATTCCACTCTTGGATACTTTTACATTGGTATAATCTGAGATATTCAGTTTATTCCAGGAGTTATTTTGCGATGAAGCATTGTAATTTACCTTTTTGTTGCATCCACTGTCACTCAACCTGCCTCATCCATTTCCACTTCAATTAGTGACTTCCGGCATTTCCCAGAGTGCGTTTCCATCCCCCGGAGAAACTCGCCTGGACTTGTTACATCCAGCTGGGTTTTACATGTAGGAGGAGACACAAAGATAGCAACAGCAATAGTAATGGCAAGAGAGCAAGATTTTCCAAGGAAAAGCGAGTCAAGACGCTTACTCGAAACACAACTTGTCTTGCGGCTGCGTTACATTAAGGACTATTGAGGCTACTGTCGGTGTAGAGAATGCACTTTATTGACTTGCGGATGATTCATACAACTCAATCAAACGCACGCGGTGTACATTGCCTTGCGCCGTTGCGATCCCGTGCCGCATCTGGTGGACATTGGGCTCTACTGAGGGCACAGAGGGCGCTGTGTGGGCGCTGTGCCGCTGTTCATCTGAGAGAGCAGCACCTATGGGAAAATCTGTGGGCGAACACTCCGATTCCACTCACCTGCTAACAAGTCAATTAAATTAATTACAAAAATCTCTGTGGAAAGGAAAAGGGATGAGAGAGAGAGAGAGAGAGAGAGAGAGAGAGAGAGAGAGAGAGAGAGAGAGAGAGAGAGAGAGAGAGAGAGAGAGAGAGAGAGAGAGAGAGAGAGAGAGAGAGAGAGAGAGAAAAAAAAGGCAGAATTGCATGATTGCATCATTGTGATATTAGTTCCGCAAAAAGTCAAGATGAGAGAAAAACAGCAGAAAGTGTATTGCAGATTCATTATCATTTCAATGGCCAACATGTTGTATAACTGTTTTAGGAAAAAAAATAATAAAATAACTTCAGCAAGAGGCCCCATACTTGAATTTCACCTTGTTAGTTCTGGGGACAGGAAAGTCAAATTCTTACTTTAAAGGAAGTATACTAAACCCACTCATCTCCCTTTTGTTCCACTCAGTTTAAATTTCTTTCAAATGTTTGTACATAGTTGCAAATGTCTGAATGTCTGTTCAGGAGGATTACATTAAGCACAGTGAAAACAGTCAAAATATAGGACAACGTCTTTGTAAACATTAAAATTGTCACAGTAAGCATATTGTATCCTTTACATTGTCAGGACGCCTTCGGATCTCATATGCTTCTGATAGCAATGAACATAGTGATAAGCAGTAAGTTTTAGGTATACAAGCATTACAAACGGAGAGCTGAGCTGCTCTGGAAGCAGAAGCGATCTTACTGGTTGAGTTAAATCTCAATGGGCGGAACCAAAGAACCACTTCTATTTCACACAGGCTTCGCCCTCTAACAAGGCTCTACTGGCTTAGCCACTCATCTAGTCGCCTCAGCGCACTGAAATTTGCATGCACGTGCTCAGCCAATCAGGATGAGCCTATACACCCTCTATGGGGCCTCACACTATAAATGGCGAGCGGCCCCTCATTCAGCATCCACTTTTTCTTCAGCGCCACCAGCGTAACCCTGGCTACGCAGCGTTTCCAACGCTTAGAGGAGGAAAAGGCTCAGTTGCGCCGGCATCTGCCGTTGGCGTCTTCTTCCGCCAAGCAGAAGACTTCCTCCGGGGACCCAAGGGAACAGCGTACGACGGCGTCCAAGAGGCGTGGACGGCGTAATGTGGCTTCCTCTTCCGCTACATCTTCCTCTCGCCTCCCGCTGGCCTCCGCGACGCAGCCCGCCCGCCACCGGCTCGCTCCAACGGTGATACTCCTCCTCCCTTTTTGTTTGTAATAAAACAAATTACTTCTTCCAAAAAGAGCCTATTCCTACCACCCTGACTGCCGATTGCTCTCTGTCCTCCCACAAGGGACACCAGGCAGAGTGGTAATCGCAGTCATCATTTTGCTCTCTGCTCTCGTCCCACACGGGAAGCGTGGCGGAGCAGCGATCGGTTCGGTGGTTCGGTAACCCCCTTCCCCCCGAAATGGGATGGCTGATGGTCTCAGTATCACCAACCCACCCTGCTGTCCCACGGGACAACAGGAAGGAAGCCGGAAGGCTTTTATCGCTCTGCCTGTCTTCCACACAGAAAACACAGCAGAGCAGCGGGTGACTGATACGTTGTGTAACCACTCCCCGCCCTCCAGTCTCGTGAGTCAGCATGAGTTGGAGGCTGGTATCGGCCACGTTAACCCACCCGGTCGTGCTTCGGGACGACGGGATGCATCGCTGGGAGTCGCTCCCAACTCTACACCTTTATCCCATGAAAGAACGGTGGATAAACAACAAACCGGCATGCCGTTTCTTCGGCCCGCCTCACTTGTCCACAAGAACGCAGACTTGATGACGGCAGAGCGGCCTCGAACGAGAGGTCACCCCCCCCGCCTCTCGTCTCCGACGGCAGGCTTGATTTCTCCTAGACGCGGGCTAGTGTATACAGAGCGAGAGCGGACGCGTCTTCAAAATACTCCGCTCCCCTTGTTATGGGGTAGGTGTGGTGAGGACCCAAATGCAGACAGGCAGGCAGAGGGATTAACTAAAGTAGCAGCTTTAATAAAGAACTAAGGCAAAATTGATACAAAATTCAGGAGTACCAAAAAACACAAAAGGCACAGGCTGGCGACAGACAAAACAAGGAAGGAAAAACCCAACCTGGCTGGCAAAAAAGCAAGAAGTCCAAAACTAGCAACGAGGCAGGGAAGACGGGAACACTGGAACAGGACAGGTAGCAAACAGAACAGGTAGGCAAAACAGAACAGACGAACTGACCGACCAGGAGTGGCTGGTGAACCGGGGTAGATATACTGTGGGGATGGGTGATTAGTGATGAGGTACAGGTGTGTGGGAGCAGGAGGGGGGAACAGGTGAAGAGAGAGATAGACCAGGAGGCGGAGACACAAGGGCAGACAGGAAATACAGAAACAAGGAAAATACAAACACAAAGGCAGGACATGGCAGAACCATGACACCCCTGCTCATTGGACCGTTCTGCTGACGTCATCGTTGCCTCCCTTCTGAGGCAAGTGGAAGTGTGTGAGGACAGTCTTTTTCACACAGCGTTGTCAACACCGTTTTCCCTCTCTGCAGCCTACTCCGCCTCGAAGCGAATAGCCGACTTCAAAGGGGACTGTGTATTACAGTCTTGGCGAGAACGCCGTCTGCTGATTCTAATGCCGTTTTTGCCACTGAGCAAATAGCGGCAGCATCAGACAACTGCTATGCGAGTGTGGAGGCGAGGCTTCAGATGCCGGCGGGCCATTCATTGGATGCCGAGCCTCTCCAGCCCTTTTGCCCCCGGCCTCCCATGGACGGGCCCCTACTGGGCAGCTCGGTGGCAGCGAGGGCCGAGGCTGCATACAGAGAATTTCTCTCCTCCGCTCCACAGCTGTCTGCTCGCCCCCTGACAGATTTTTATCAGGAATGGCGAACCCTGTGTGTGTTGACAGAATGGATGGACAGGACCTTATGACTGGGCTATTCACTCCAGTTTCATTGCGTACCGCCCCCATTCACAGGTGTGAGAGAGTCGATCATAACTTCTCAGGAAGACATGCGCACCTTCTCCAGGGAGATACAGGAACTACTCCAGAAGGGAGCAGTTTCCGTGGTTCCCCAGGAAGACAGAGAGAGAGGTCTCTATTCCGGTTATTTCCTGGTCCCCGAGAAAACCGGAGATATGAGACGTATTCTGAATCTCCGTCCGCTCAACACATGCATCACCCAGAGACCATTTGGCACGCTTACTGAAAAAAAAAGATGCTGGAATTGGTACAGCTGGGCGATTGGTTCACCACGATGGATTTGAAAGATGCTTACTTTCATGTCCCAGTGGTGCCGAGACACAGGAAATTCTGGCGTTTTGCCTTTCAGCTTACGAGTACAACAGGCTACCGTTCGGCTACTCCCTGGCCCCCCGCACTTTTTCGAAGTATGTGGACATGGCGCTCGCACCCCTGCGCCGCCAGGGAATACAGGTTTTCTTTTATCTAGACGACCTGATTCTCATGGCCCGCTCGAAAGAAGGGGTTCCACTGGGGCTGCTCCATATGAGATGCCTTCAGAGATGGTTTGCCAAATTGCGTTTGGATCCATGACGGCACAAACGTCACATGGTAACCATCCCTCCAACAGCCAGGGAGGACCTGGCATATTGGGGGACCCCCCAAATACTGACGGAGGGAACACCGCTGGGGAGAGTGACCTCCTGTTCACAGATGTCTCCCTGACGGGTTGGGGGGGAGTGGCCTTCAGGGACAAACCTACTAGAGTTGACTGCAGTCATGCTGGTCCTACAGCACTTCTTGCCTCTGTTACAGGGGAAGGATGTGCTAGTGAGGACCGACAACCATTTGACGGTGGCGATCCGCACCGTTGTTGAAGGCTGTTGAGAACCTGTGGCGCTGGGCCACAGAGCACCTCCGTTCGCTCAAGGCGCTGCATATTCCAGGCCTGGAGAACACGGGGGCTGACCTCATGTCGAGGGGCGGGCCCCTGCAAGACGAATGGAGATTACATCCCGATATAGTGGACCAGAGTTAGTCCCGATTCAGGAGGGTGGAAGTGGACCTGTTCGCCACCCGGCAGAACGCCCACTGTCCCCTGTGGTTCTCCCGAGACACTCCCCCATTGGGGGTGGACGCGTTTGGACACGTGCCATGGCTAGGAAAGCTGCTGTATGGTTTTCTTCTCCTCCGTCTCATTCCTCCCCTGCTGGCAAGCGTGAGAGTGGAGAGACTGTCATTCTCATTCTGGTAGCCCCGGACCGCACAACGGCACCGTGGTATGCAGAGATGAGACAGCTGCTGGTGGCTCCGCCCTGGACAGTTCCCCAGTTTTGGGGGGTATTGTCTCAGGCGAATGGAGCGATAGGCGCGATGCCCAGTCTGGGGCAGCCTCTCAGGGTTTGGTTCCTGAGAGGGACAGACTGATGCACGTTGGACTGGCTGCAGACCATCCAGGGCGCGAGGGCTCAATCCACCATTGATAGCTACAAGGCTAAATGATTGGGCTTTCAGAAATGGTGCGGGGAGCGGAACATCGATCCTTTGAACTGTTCAATTGGATCTGTTCTTTCTTTCCTCCAGTGCCTGCTGGAAAGGGGGCTGGCGCACTCCACTATTAAAGTGTATGCATCGGCAATCTCTTCCTGCTATGAGGAGTTTGGAGAGAGGTCGGTTTTCGGCCACCCCCTCATGAAGCGTTTTTTGCAGGGGGCTAGGAGAAAATGCCCAGTGGTGCGTTCCACCGCCCCCCAGTGGGAACTGCCTTTGGTCTTGGAGGCTCTGTCTAAGGAGCCTTTTGAACCGATTAGGCAGACTTCTCTTAAACTGTTGTCGGTCAAGATGGCTCTGCTGCTTGCTTTGACCTCAGCTAAAAAAGTGAGTGACTTGTGCGCTCTTTCGGTCCATCCCAGCTGTTTGCTGATATGTGGCACCACACTCTGACAGAATCCGTCTTTTGCACCCAAGAACATCACTAGTTCTTTTCGGTCTAGGACGAGTCAGCTGGAGGCTTTCTATCCTCCTCCTCATGGTGAGGAGAGAGAGGAGAGGTTGCACCATTTATGCCCCGTGCGTGCGTTGGCATGTTATGTGGAACGCACAGCCACGGTGAGGCGCACACAGCAGCTTTTTGTGTGCTATGCAGACAGTGTGGCTGGCAAGCCCCTGTCAAAGTAGAGATCTGTGAGGGAATATCACAGGCTTATGTGCTGGCGGGTAGGGACCCTCCTGCAGTCATCCGTGCGCACTCAACATGGAGTGTGGCTGCGTCGTCGGTACTGTTCAGTGGAACAGGTGTGGAGGAGATCTGCACAGCGGCGTCCTGGTTGACGCCCTGTGAGGTTCTATCTGTTGGATGTGTCTGGGTCTTTCTCCGGTTCTGTGCTCAGTACTGGTACACGAGACCTGTGAAGACATGACCTACTAGGCCTGATTCTCTCGTGTTGAAGCTCGATGGAGACCGGCCACTGGGTTGGCCACACCTTACTGTTTGTCAACATAATTAAGTGTACCGTTGGTTTTTCATGCCCCCCATTCTATAGACATGGGTGTGAGCGGAACCATATCTGGCTGACCTATTGCATTGTTACAGTCAATCAGCATGTTGTTCGTTTTAGTGTCTTGGCAGGGAGTGAAGTCATCGGGCTTTGCCCCCTAACCCAGTAGAGCCTTGTTAGAAGGCGAAGCCTGTGTGAAATAGAACGATAGTTAAGTGTTGTAACTCTAGTTCTATGATCACAGGCGGAGCCCTCTAACAGCTCGCCCTGCTGCTCCACGAGTCGCTGAAGACTTACTGGAAGCTGAATGAGGGGCCACTCGCCATTTGTAGTGCGAGGCCCCACAGAGGGTGTATAGACTCATCCTGATTGGCTGAGCACGTGCATGCAAATTTTAGTGCGCTGAGGTGAATAGATGAGTGGCTAAGCCAGTAGAGCCTTGTTAGAGGGCTCCGCCTGTGATCATAGAACTAGAGTTACAATACTTAACTATCGTTTTTTAGAGTGCAAGTTAGCTAGAAAACATGAATGGCAAAGAAGTAACACTGGTCAAAATAAACATCGAACAAAAAGTTCGGAAATTTGTGTTTGGTAGATTATTTCTCTGTTGTAACAATGCTTCTTGGCAATACATTTTATACCGTTGGAAAGCCTGTTTATTTCCCTTTTAAATGGTGCCCCATTTGTAAGGAACATGCATTTGTGGGATGAGCAGCACAGCTGAGTATGTGGGTTGCGCTCATGAAAAATTTGCCAAATCTCTGCCAATGCCAAACAGCTTATTCTGCTGTTGCTATTGACTCTTGTTTTGAGCTTCCGGTACCCCCAGGTGCTGACAATCAGGTACCTGATTGGCACCTGATTGGCAGCACCTGTGAGCATGGGCCCTGCTACAGTGGTCAATTGGTGTCTGCTCCAAGAATCGGCATGCCACGTTTGTCTGATCTTGATAAGGCCTGTGCGATAGGGCGACTTCAAGCTGGTGTTCCACAAAAGCAAGTTGCGGCATTATTTGGAGTGAGCCATAGTACCATCTCCAAACTGAAGGCCAAGTTCCATGAAACGGGGGATGTCAGAGACAGACCGCGAAGTGGGCGTCCCAAGAAGACGACACCCCAAGAAGACCGGTTCCTCACCCTTTCAGCACTTAGGAACCGTAGGCTGTCTTCTACAGATTTGCAGTCAAGGTTTGCAGGACGATATGGCACACGGCTCTCGGCTCTGACAATCCGGAACAGACTGCACGCAGCCAATCTCCGGGCTCATGGGGCTGCCAGGAGGCCTGCCATGACTGCCCTTCACCGTCAGGCCCGTTTGCGCTGGTGTCGGCAACACCTGCACTGGAACCTGAACATGTGGAGGAACGTTATGTTCAGTGATGAGTCCAGATTCTGCCTACGGAAGTTGGATCGTAGGGTCAAAGTGTGGAGAAGACATTGATTGCCTCCTCATTGGAGGCAATCTCAATGCAGAGAGATATCGAGATGAGATTCTGCAACCAGTGGCGATCCCATATCTCCACAGTCTGGGACCGAACTCCATCCTCCAAGATGACAACGCTTGCCCCCACAGAGCGGGGTTTATCAGAGACTACCTCCAGAATTTGGGAGTAGAGAGAATGGAATGGCCTGCCAACAGTCCTGACCTCAACCCAGTTGAACACTAATGGGATCAGCTTGGGCGTGCTGTTCGTGCTAGAGTGACCAACACAACCACATTGGCTGACTTGCGACAAATCCTGGTTGAGGAGTGGAATGCCATCCCACAGCAGTGTGTGACCAGGCTGGTGACCAGCATGAGGAGGAGGTGCCAGGCTGTTGTGGCTGTGTATGGTTCTTCCACACGCTACTGAGGCTCCTGACTGTTTGTTAAATGAATAAATTGTAAAATTGTCAATATGTCTTGTTTCTTCCTTGTTACTGATAGACTTCAATCATCCAATCCACCAAACAACACCAAACAAGAGTCAATAGCAACAGCAGAATAAGCTGTTTGGCATTGGCAGAGAAGATTTGACAAATTTTACATGAGCGCAACCCACATACTCAGCTGTGCTTCTCATCCCACAAATGCATGTTCCTTACAAATGATGCACCATTTAAAAGGGAAATAAACAGGCTTTCCAACGGTATAAAATGTATTGCCAAGAAGCATTGTTACAACAGAGAAATAATCTACCAAACACAAATTTCCGAACTTTTTGTTCGATGTTTATAAATGATGATTTCTGAATGGTGTCTTCTTTTTATCATTCATTCAAAACCATGGTACGATTAGTGGTAAGCTATAGCTAGTATGGGTAGTTTGAACTTGGAATCAGTAGAAGTCTGTGTGGGCCTGTTTATCCAGACTGCTACCACCTGCACCTGCTGCTTTTTGTGCTGCACCCACCTGCGCCCGCAAACCTTTGTAGCCTACCATGCCCGCCTGCCAGGCCGCGCATCCCTCACCAATACTTTTCCACTACTGGTTTGTTTGCCAGCTGGGTGGTGTTTGGGCACCAATTGGGGCCAATCACAGTGCTTAAAAACAGAGAACTCCACCCAGCCGGGAAGCCAGGTCACTTTAAACAAATGCACAATCAAATGACAGGTGCAGACAGTTTAATTGGAGCCACGGAGCTGCCAAATTGTTGCCCTGCACAGACGATAAGTAGCTAACCTAGATAAGTTATATGGCTAGATTGCATTTTTTCAGTTTGCAGCAACAGCTTAATAATTACCTCCTTCCTTTCCTACCCCTTACTTTATTCACTGGCCTTCAGTCTAACATTATTATCCAGAAAAACTGTGGTTCTTTGGCTCCACCCTTTGAGGTTTGACTCAACAACTGAAATTACTTTTGCCTCAAGAAGGGCTCTACCACGAGAAATGCTTGTGTAACTAAAACTCAAACCTTGCTTTCCCATATACCCTACCTCTCAATACACACATACAAACACACACACACACACACACACACACACACACACACAAGTCTCCGCTACCGGGGAGAGGCTCAGCTCATAGCACTGACAACAGGCTCAGCCCTATGAATGCTGCAGAGGATGACATGAAATCCACAGCCAATACCAAGGAAAAGGATCTGTGACCTCATTTATAGAACGGTTCTATGATCAAATTTAATGGTGCACATGATTATATATGCACATAATTTAATGTCAGCATGGTTACATGTAATTCCTTAGCTTCCTAGCTTTCAGATATGCATATTTGAGGTATGCATATATGAAAGGTGTGCAGGGTTCACAAGTCTTGATAAATTATGATAATAAGCCTGGTAATAAGTATTTTGCATGCAGTGCACTGCATTGCAATAAGAACCGACTTAATAAATGGTAATTAGTTAAAGACATTTATAATGCTGGAATGTGAAACCGGTCTATGTATGCTCAAATTCCTGCGGGCAATTTTTATAGATGGAAGGTATGCAGAGATTATTCAGTAGTCCTTTTTATAAATCATGTGAAGGCATGATCTGAAGCCAGATCTTTGGATCAGGTTTGAGATTAAATGCTATTATATTTTTAGAATTGCCGCCCTGGAGATGCACTTCACAAATCCCAGGATTTCCCTTGTGCCTCAGATAATGACTACCTGGAACAGTGCTTTTATAATGAAAGCTGTGTCCCATGTAGTTATATGCAATTGTTCTTTACAACTTTTGAGCATCTGCTTGAACCTGCTATTTGTGCCCAATGTGGAGCACTTTAAACATTTTTGAAACAATTTTAATGCAATAAAGAACATACTGTACTTGACTCTTCTCATCAAAGTGACAACACCCTGAAATGGTAAGATACACTTTCAATATGATGTTGCTTTTTGTTTTGTGTTGGAGTTTTTTGAGGTCAGCTCCTCAACATAACCAGGCAGTGCAAACACATCTTCAGACACACAATGTACATGTACAGGCATACTATTGCTGGCTCTTTCTGCATTTCTGATACATCATTCTACATCTTTGCTTTAAGTTTTACCATATATCATTCATGCATGTGAAGAAACTTCTTAATTGGTAGACCCAAAACGGTGAGACAGGGAACAAAATATTCATCTACTCTGATCCTTAACACAGGAGCACCGCAGGGTTGCTGACTGAGTCCTCTGTTATATAGCTTGTTTACATATGACTGTGTTGCCAAACATCACAACAACCATATTGTTAAGTTTGCAGATGATACCACAGTGATCTCATCCACACTAACAACCAGGATGCCTAAAGGATGGAGGTGAGGAAGCTGGCCTGGTGGTGTACAGATAATTTATCTCTCAACATTGACAAAACCAAAGAGATCATCATAGATTTTAGGAAGAATAAAGCCACACTCCAGAAACTATCAATGGCACGGCTGTTGAGCTTGTTAACTCCTTTAAGTTCTTAGGAATACAGATCTGTGACTCTCTTACCTGGTCCGATAACACCAACTGTATACTAAAGAAAGCTCAACAGAGGCTCTTCTTTCTCAGATGTCCTAAGAAATTATGTCAGTTTTGGTATGTCAACCAAAACTCTGGTGAATTTGTATCGGTGCACCATCGAAAGCATTCTCACTGGCCTGGCGGCTTAGTAGCATGGTATGGTAACATAACTGCAAAAGATCTGAAGCAGCTGGACAGAGCTATTAGACAGGCTTGTAGAATAACGGGTAGCGATCTACCACAACTGTCAGATCTATACCATCCGCTGTAACAAGAGGGCACAGGACATCATTAAAGACAACACTCAACCAGGCCATCATCTATTTACAGTATGACCATCAGGACAGCGTTACCGTTGTATGAAGGCACACACCACATGTTTTAAAGACACATGTTTTATCCACAGGCAGTAACACTCATTAACAGCCAGTAGTGAGTCCTAACTGCTCTTCTATGTATATGTCTATTCTTCTATGTGCAATGTCTATTCTTCTATGTGCAATGTTTTACAGATAACAGCTATGCTCTGCTTTCCTTATGATGCTGAAGTCGGTGTATATTCAAATACATGTACAAATGGTGTTTGTGTATATATGGAGCATATACATGGAGTGTATAGATGCATGTGTAGGTGCATGTGTATATATATATACAGTATATATATATATGCAGTATATGTATATTACAATTGCAATTGCAATTTCCCATTTGGCAGATGCTTTTATCCAAAGCGACGTACACATGAGATTTTAATACAGCACAAGCAAGTATATGGATATGTATGTGTGTATGTGTATATACATGGAGTATATGTGTTATATGTGTGTGTCTGTGTATAGTGTATGAGGAGTTGACATACAGTATTTTATCCAGAGGGTAGCCAGAGCACAAGTTTTTCATTGGAATGCATGTTTTTTTAATGTATATGACAATAAACTACTTGCCTGGGTCCAGACCTTTGAATCCACCCACTCCACAAAGTTGACTGATTCTGGTCTGGCATTGTGACATGAAACAGCGGTTTCTCGGTTGAGAAATGATCGGTCCAATGAGCGCGGGGGGGGGGAATAACTTTTAGCCAATCAGCGCCACGGGCGGGACTAACGCCGTTGTCAAGCTGTTGTCAAACGTTGCCAAGCTGTTGTCAAGCTGCGCCGGAACCAAGGAGGAGTAATAACAACAATGGCGACCACTATAAACAAGATAGACGCTGCTGTCAAGGCTGTTCTAAATCGATTAAAAGTACCAATTACTTTGAAATCCGAACAGCACTCTGCTTTGAAGGCATTTATTCAAGGGGAGATGTTTTTTCGCATCAAATTCGCATCGAATTAAAATAACGTTAGATTCAGGCGGATACGTTGGTCTCTAGATATTGGTTAGGGAAAATCGAATCCCCCTCTCCCACGGAAATTGGTTAGAGTGGAGGCAATGTCAGACTGAAGATGAAAATGGAGTGTAACGACTTGACAATTCTGTCTGATATCAGGCAAATAAACTACTTGAAATTGAATTTGAAATTTGACACAAAAAATCTGGATTTGTTTCCATCCTGGTGCTTCTTGTTCCTGCAGTGTAAAAATACAAGTCAAATAATCTCACATTGCTCTCTGTCTGTAGACATTCATGAACAAACATTTGTTCTCATGGAAACGTAAGAAAGATCTCTCTCTTTCTGTGGAAAAATAACGGAAATACCCAGAAATGCAATATACTGTGAAGGAAAACACAGAAAAGCCATATACTAAACTGTGCCTTCTGGCATATGCTTCCACACATCTGTGTCTGTAGACACATGTACATGCATTATAAAACAGACCCATATATGAATGCATGTTCATTTTTTATCTTTTGCAGAAATATAACCTCGCCTACGCACACACACACACACACACACACACACACAGACACACACAGCCTTTGTGATTCTAAACTATGACTCTCTTGATTTGCAAAAAGTGGGAAAATGGTGTGGTACAGTACACAGCCAGAGGTACTGCTGTGGATGTGGATGAGAAGATTTGTTAGGGCTTGGCAATACGACCTGAAATCCATACCATGATATATTGATAATAATAAATTAAACAATAATAACTCCTTGGTTCACAAATATTGCATATTGAATTTAACTTTTAGCTGTAATTTTAAACATAGTTTTCCCAATATAAATTACATTTTCTTAATTCAGATTCAGCTTCCTGAGACACACATCTGAGCACAGGGAACTTGTATTCCCTGAGTGTCGACTGGAAGGCGGTCACCTTCTCCAAGGCTGCAAATAGTGAGTTAACACTTCACTTTGTCAACCACAAGCTATGTGGCACTGTGCCTTGCTTATCTCCTCAGCCAATGATCGAGAGTAGAGAGAGAACAATGGCTGGTGGTTGACAAAGTGAAGAGTGTTAGCCCACTGTTGGCAGCCTTGGAGAAGGTGGCTGCCTTCCAGTTGACACTGGAAGTGCCTAGATGTGTGTCGCAGGAAGCTGAATCTGAATGAAAACAACCGTAATTTGAATCAAATTTGAAATTATAGCAAAAAGTCTAATTCAATCATACATTAACACTCAATTTCAAGCCATTGCATTAAATTTCAAATTACAAATTCGACTTCTGAATTAATTTATGCAACAAATCTATTTTTTTTTTATCCAATAGTTCAATATGAGCATGACAAATTCAAATTTATGCAATTCAAATACAATCCCTGCTGGCACTAATCTCTTTCCATAGTCATGGTCCCTAGCCCAACCCATCATTTTATGAAGAATATGAATATGTGCAAATGTTCTCCATACACAGACACACATGCACACATGGACACACATACATACAGTATGCACAGATATGCATGCACAAATGCATGTGCACACACTTATACAAACACATATACACATGTGTATGCAGGCACACACATATACAGAAGTTGCATTGCATTTTACCAGTGTGCCAAAGGATGAGCTTGGAGCATGGCTGAAGTTTAACACCCCTGCACCCTTGTGTGTGTGTTAGAAACTTTAATTCTCTCTCTCTCTCTCTCTCTCTCTCTCTCTCTCTCTCTCTCTCTCTCGCCCTCTCTGACACACACACACACACACACACACACACACACACACTCACAGAATGGTGCAGCAATGGGCCAGTAGGAGTGGGGCAGTGAGATGGAAATGACTTCACTGGGTCCTGCTGTTACCCAGGGTCCTTTGGGTCACACCAGCATGCCCTGCGGCAGCAGAGTTAATGGGATAGCAGCAGGACTGCTGATCAAGCACACTGGCAGCACACACTGTGCACACACACTGGTGGTGCCGGCACATTCCAATACACTACACACACACACACACACACACACAAACACAGGTGCATATACACAGTATTACAGGGACATACCATCATCTGAGAGAGACAAAGAAAGAGATGGAAAGAAAGACAGAGATAAAGAAAGACAGACAGAAAGACAGACAGAGAGACAGACACACACACACACACACACACACACACACACACAGCCCCCTAGCCTCCCACAGGACCTTTCAGGACAGAGCTGTCTCACAAGTATCTGCCGTACTAGCATTACTGCACACCAGTACACAACACTTCCATCAATGCACTTCAGTAGACATTTGCACCTTAGCTACAGCACTGAAAGATTGATACTATTGTAGTGGCAACACCCACTGAGAACACCAAAGTGTAGATGGACAGATATATCACCACTTCTTAACTGGAGTCTATGAATTTGAGGTGAGAACGCCTATAAACCTGTGATGACCTGAGCCGTCCTGTCAAGCAGTCGAGAAAAAAGGTAAAAGCTATTTGGAGGAAACTTGGAAAGACAGGTCTATTTTGTCCCTGTTTTATCTTTCTGTGCATGAGTCAGTAATTATGAGTGAGCAAATCCTACTTTATGTTAATGAAAAGCTATCTTATAAACCTTTTGAAATGGAAATGTCTATAGTAGAAATGATAACTAGGTTACCGCTTTCAAAAGCACACATGGGATCAACAAAAGTGTGCAGTTCTAGGCGAATAAAAATACTCTGAGGCTTGCTGTGCTGAGGAAAAAGTCGCTGGAATAGAGACAAAGCAAAAGATTTTCCATGAGAGAGCAAAGGCAGTCACTGTGTCTAATGATGCATGATATACAGCCATACACAAAAGTCTGGGCCCTATTTTTTTGAAGGATTTTTTTTATTATTATTTTGAAGGTTTCTGATCGCCTCACCATATAAAAATTGCCTTTGGTGGACAAGAAAGTCCCATTGAAATGTTTTTTTCAATATTGGAGTCAAATCAATCTGTATGCTTGGTAACTGAGGAATGAAAAAGTTGCAAAAAGCTAATTTTCCATCTGAAAGTCATACTTTGGAAATCTCTAGGTATATTCACAAAATTGACATACTGAGAAAACCTGAGATTGAAGTTTTAAGGGGTATTTTCAACTGTGAAGCTGTAGCCATACCTGGGTGGCCATAACTGGCTGATAGGAATAGGTCCAGTGAATAGCAACACCTGACACTTTTTTTCTGTTACCTTCATAAACTGTCTCGGCCAGCATCCAGCATTCATCCCACAAAAGAAGTCATCCCTTGATTTTTGAAGATTTTGTTGTGCTACAAATTCATTTCAAAGTCTATTTATTTGAAATATGTATGCAAAGTACAGTATTCTATTGAGGTTGCCTGTTAGTTTTGAAATCGATTTTCAGATTTCACTGTTTACTATTATGGCTCGCATAGGTCTGGCTCCTAGCTACATCTCAAATATTTTAATCCCATTTGAGTCAGAGCGCAGGCTGCTATCCTCAAGCAAGGCCCTCCTACTCCTTCATTCCAAAATCTAGGCTAAAGATCAAAGGTGACCACGCCTTTGCCTTCAGGCCCTAAAGCTTTGGAACTGAAATCACTTCTTCATACACAGTTTTTTTTTTACAAATACAGTTGTACACAATTCAGTTTTTGCTGTTGTTTTTTGGGGTTTTTTTTTACATATGTAATTTTCATTGCATATGCCTGTTTTATTCACATATAGCCATATTTTTAAGTTTTTTTTCTAGATGGGCATTTATTCCAAGACAGAGAGAGGTGTAATACAATACATATTATAGTATAGCTATATATATATATGTATAGCAGCAAGTCATTTCAATCACCTAACCAGACCAATGTATATATATACATTGGTCTGGTTAGGTGATTGAAATGACTTGCCGCTGAGGTTACTTAGTAAGTTTTAGTCTATGCGAGAAAAATAAGTTAGCATTGGGGATAGAGATTGGTTTCGGTTAATGAGATTCTAAGTTTCAAAATTTGTACATAAACTTTGCATAATGCATGAAGTCGTAAAGTGGAGTCTGAAGTGTTCAGGAGTTCAGGCAGTGTAACACCTCTGGCTAGGTGCTATAATGGAAATGAGCTGTTGTTTTTACAGCACTGGGTCTGTTCTGATTTATACTCCTGAAAGAAGTGGCTCATCTGGAAGGAGTGGTTCATCACTATCCATTTCTGTGCAGTTTAATGTGTCCATTTTTGGGGTGGTGCATTAAGTTCTTGTAACCTAAAATATATGAGTATTCTTTCACCACTGGTTTGTGATTGTGTTTGTGTAGTAGAATAAAACAGTGGCCTCTGTGAAGTAGAAGCTTCTGTGCTTTCTACTTCTCTCTAGCCAGAAAAGCCCTGGGAAAACTTTCTATTCATATTCCAAAACAAATTCTCTTTCACTCGTTCTCTGTCTCTCCCACTCCCTTTATCTCGCTCCCTCTCTCTCTCTTGCTCTCCGTCTCTGTCCCTCTGTTTCTCTCTCTCCTCACATATAGACTGCTGGGTAACCTGGATGCTTTCAAGAGTAGATGGGATCGCAGGGGTGTGCTGGATGAAGATACAATGTTTCTCACTTTTTTGATGTTTATTTTTGCTCTTTTCTTTCTCTCGGCTTGTTTGTCTTTTTTTCCTTTATTGGGGACAGGCAGGATGATGTAACTCTAGTCCTTTTTTTAATCTCTGGTTGCACTTGAAAGATTCTGTAGGCATTGCTGAAGTCTAATGAAGTGTATTTTCAAATTCCAGTTTTCTCTTTCTCCTTTGCCGTCTGGGCCCCAAGGCTTTGGAATGCGCTGCCTGAAGAGCTTAGGCTGGTAAAATCAGTGAAATCTTTTGAATCACTTAAAGCACATTTTTACAGACAGGCTTTTCCAAATTTGTGTGCACCCGTTTCATTCTCATTGAATTATCCTGATTTATTAGTATGTAACCCTGTTTTCAATTCATGTCTGACATTTTTATTGTTTACCCTGTTTACTCATTGATGATTTTTTTTACTGTCTTTAAAGCACTTGATAACACTGCTGAAGTTTCTGATGATAATGGTGATAATAATATTATCATTAAGTGAGTAGTAGTAATTGTAGTGAAGCAGTAGTAGTGGTAGTGGTAGTAGGGTAGATAGTAGTTGTAGTAGTAGTAGTGGTAGTAGTAGAACTAGTAGTAGTTGTTATAGTAGTTGTAGGAGTACTGCCAACAGCTATTGTCCCTAAAAGGTATCTCATATGAATGGGACATGCTTATCTCACGATATGATTCAATATGAGATATGGGGTTCATGATTCAATAAAACAACAATACAATGTAGTAAAAGGTTCAATGACAACAATGTATGACTGCAGAATTATGTTTATTTCTGAGCCACAAATCTTTCTGGCAATGGCATTGGCTTGCTAAAATGTAAACATCAATTTAAACATGTTATTACAAAATGTAAATAATATAATGGATGGAGAACTTGTGAAATTGTGAAGGGCAAAACATCTCATTTGTGATTACTACAGCAGAATAAGATGTAGCTAATATCACGATTCATTTTTCTGCCGCACAATACGTATTGTCACATGTTTGTATTGCAATATTTTGAATTTCAATATATCATCTCATCCCCACTCATAACCTATAATACTTTTAAGTTTATGGCAAACCTGTAGAAGCTGGCTACTATTGGCCTTGGTAAACCTGTCAGTGTTGATTCTATTTGGGTATACTGGGAGAGTAAAGCTGTTAACTCCAGGTAATTGTTTATTTCCCTGTTTGAGCTTTCTCCCTGGTTCTACTATTAAGATACCCTGAGACTAGCACATTTCCTCATCCTTTAAAAATAGTTAATTTCCCCCTCTAGACTGAAAACTCTCCTCATTGCAGTAGGTGGATTCTGATAGTGGTATATAAGTAGGCCACAGACAGCCATGTCGGTCAGTCTAGATTTCCTCTTTGTTGATTTTTTGGCAAATTTTATGAGTCTTCTTTTTTTGTTGATTTAATTTGAATGGGCTGGTTTTGACTTGAACCAAATAATAATGCCTCCTGGGTTTCTACTCGTGGATCGGATGACAACTTCAGTGTGACCACAAGGACATAAGCGGAAATATCTCCTGTGAAAATGACATCAGACTCATTCACCTTGCCAATACATCGCAATTTGTACTTTTCTAATCTAAAAGCAGAAGATCTGAGGCCTTGAATGTTCCAAAATACTTCTAAACCTGTTCTGTTATAAACAATATGAGATCTTGTGTGTGTAACTCTTTCACTCTCTATAAGTCTCTCTGTGTCTGCCTCTCTCATTCCTACAAGCGCACAGTAAAATATAAAGTAATATTTAAGTCAAGGGAACAATAGCCTGTTGGCTATGGTTACTGTCAAATCTACCAAATCACAAGAGTGTATGCTTGGTCTCTCTCACTGTTCCACAGCTTCAAATTTCTTTGCTGATTTAAATTCATACTGACGTCTGGAAGCAAGAAGAAATGGCTAAAATATGAATCTATTTAAGAAAAAGCTGCAGATGTGCAAATTAAGATCGCAGCAAAAATAGCATTCGAAAGCTTGTGTGGATATGATGATAATCTGTATGTATGCTGTGCACTCAAATACACACTGAACCACCCAACTCCACTTTCCCTGCTCTCCATTCCCATAGTCATTAGCCACAGACAAACAGTGTGATAGCATCTAGCATGCAAGACAGAGTGACAAACTATTAGTCCCTCGCTCCTCTTTCTTCTCACCTGCTGTCATCATCGCCCCTCTTATTTCACACCTCCATGCTTGCCTGATATTGTCCAGGCCCCCTCCAATTCCCTAATTCCCACAGTAAGAGACAGCATTTGCTATAACTGAAAAAAAAAAACAATAGCTGTGAACAGAATTTGCAGCAACTTGATGTCCTTTATGCACATGTCTGATGTTTTCTAAGTAGTGTGAATGGCAGAAAGCGGCATGGAGTGGCATTTGTTCCATTTCGATCTGGACCACATGCAGATGTAGTGCAGAATCAGATCCCGAGGCATGCAATCTACATGTGACATGCGTTTGAATGCTCAAATATGAATTTGTCAGCGTTGCCAGATTGGCAATAAGTAAATATCATGCCATTGACCTGAGACAAACTGTTCTAATTTTGGAAGACAACAAGACATAACAGTGGAAAGAAGGTGAAACTGCTGACTTGATTGGTGTTTGGGGTGACACCTCAATTCAGTCAAAACTCAAAGCACAGGTATAACAAGCACAGATCCTGTACAGACCCACGGCGTGTGTGTTCAATTCTATGCACTGAAGCACTGCGACACGGTTAAATGACCTAATTCCACTAACGTTACTTAAATACCACAAGATGACATCTGCAAATTCCCGTTACTGACTGTGGAATGTTAAGTTTCACTTTTGTTTTCACACCGTGAGACTCTGTGGATTGAGTTCAATGCTGCTGGTGACAAGCATGACGTGATGCGCAAATCAGGCGCATTGTCAATTTAGATCAATTTATATACACTGAGCAACTTTTGATTTTGTGCCTCTGCCTATGGGAAACACTGTATCTCATAGTCAAAAACGCCCTCTAGAGGCCATCTGACGAAGCGTTCCCTGACTGACTGACTGCCTAACCTGAATTTGGCTTGTGATGCCCTCGGCTGCACCGTGGAAAAAATGGATGTAACATCTTTTATTATTGTTACTCTGTGCACACGTGTGTCTTTTTACATTTCATTTAATTTTGGTATCAGATGTAGCCAATGACAACTGTCCTCAGATAGGAAATTTATTTCCATAGTTAATGCAACAAATCAAAACAACATCTCAGTAAGGGTAGCAAAACTACATCATAATTGCAAAAACACAACACACATCACATAAGCAAAAGCAGGCCAGTCACAGTAGCACAAGCCAGTGAACATGGCACAGTTTAGTGACACAATAGCAGTTACACAAAGCTGTCTCTAAGCCATGCCCTCCCATAGCACTTTGCTGCAGGAGGGCATCCTGATTGGCCATCCTGATTGGAAAACAGCTTGTAAATCACTGATTGCGGCTTTATCAGTGGGAATTTTGGAATCTGTGCCTTTATCTGCCTCTCCACATGTCCCGTGTCTACATAAGTGAGCCTGCCAGATCCTATGTCCCACTGCCACTCTGACAGCGTGCAACACAGGATTATATCTGATTAGGAGTGACCCTGAACAGTATGTAATGACATTAGTGGATGGCACAGAATATGGTCCAGGTGGGACTGACAGGTATGGTTGGAGGAGAGCGAGGTGCGTCAAGATCATGGGTGATGTAGTGGCACATGCTGACACAAACCCGCATACAACTCTTGCACAATGATCATTATAGACACACTTGTTGACACAATTCAGCCCAATGCAAAGATTGTCACCAAAGGGTTGGGAGAGAGAGAGAGAGAGAGAGAGAGAGAGAGAGAGAGAGAGAGAGAGAATGAATGAGAGGGAGTGTGTGTGAGAGAGTGAGAGCATATGAGAGGGGGAGAGAGAGAGATGGGAAGGCTGCTATACCAACCGCTGTGTACTGTGCAATATGTACTGTATGTGTGGGCGGGTGTGTGTGCATGCATGTGTGTGCATGTGTGCGTGTGTGTCTGCTTGCATCCATGGTGGATCATTTACAAAGGTAGCTACAAATAGCTCAGTAGCTCATGGAAAGCCCCCACTGAACTGCCATATCATCAATTAAGTTGATGTTGAGTCCCCATCCCTGAACACACAGGCGGTAATAATATACATTAAGGACGGCCTGTCTGGGATGAGAGCATTAGCGTAGCGTCCGATCCCACTAGGCTCAGTGGCATTAGCATTAGCATAGTTGGGAGGGCTCGGTTCCATGGAGCAGACCCTGCACCAAGCAGATAAGGACATTAGAGACAGCACACAGCAAAGGTCTGTTCAGCTCTCCCTCCCCACATGTTAATATTTCCGCCTCCTTACATCCCGCTGACTCTGAACCATCTACCATGCCGAGGGAGAGGAGGTATTAAAAATATCTCTACAATTACAAGCAATATAAAACATACACAGGGGGAACTCACGCATGCACAAACACATTTCAAATGTGTGTGCGCACACACACACACACACACACACACACACACTCACACAAACATCATTACTCTGCATAATGACTCTGAATCGATTGAAGAAAGGGGCTAAGGGAATCTCTGTCTTAATAGTGCTTATTACTGTGTTTGATAGCCTGTAAGTGGCACATACTTTACAGTTATGTCATCGTATCTTCATTAGGCTATCCACTGTTAGAAGAAAAGACCTATGTTGTTGGTTGTTTGGCTAATTACACTTATAATTTACATTATCTATAGGCTCTTTTCCTTTGCATGGCTTAGATATAATTTGAGACAGGATCCCTTTAAGTCATGTATTTCGAGATGTCATTTGCTGGTAAGGTCAGGAGTCAAGAAATAAACTTGTTCCTGCTGTGTGCTTTTATTTAAATGCTATTCATACTGGGGTTGTTAGTTATCAAAGCTATTGACTGAAAGCAACAAGAAAGCTTTTTCCCAGCAGATTGTGGACAGTAAAGGATTATAGGCCAGGAGGTCATTCAGAATGGAATCCCATCAGCAGTGGCATTTTGAATTACACATTTCATTGAAGTGTATGAACAACACAATCTAGGTAGATCTGAAGTAGTGGAGAATAAACAGAGATGAGTACAAAACCCAACAACACTAGTTCTTTCTTCCAAAGCCACATTCAGTAATGACTTTACTTTTAAACAACAGTAACAGTAACTTTTAAATAACAGTCAGGAAAAGCAATAAGATTCACATAAGTAGAAGCAGTCAGTCGAGCAGACAGTACAGGGAGACGCACACCAGAGTGACAACAGGAAAAAAAACAAAGTTTTATTTGTCAGTTCACAATATATTGTTTTACCTTAAGGTTTAATAATGTAGAGTATTCAGACATACCATTAGTGTTCTCCATCTCCAAATTTATCTGAGAAATGTCATGGTTTATGTTGTATTTCAACTGAGTTATAAGATAGCAAGTTACTGTGCGACTGGCTTGTTGTACAGAGCCATCGTCTCTAATAGCATAGAAAAATTATCTAATTAACTATGAGGACCAAGAAGAAAACCACAGTAAGAGGTTAACCTTATTTTATAATACCTGATGATACCGAGATATGACATAATCTGTATTGATAGAACTGTGGCTGATCTAGTTGAATACTGTTTGTTAATCTATGATTGTTTAACCTGATCAAGGCCACACGCAACGGAATGAATTCAGTGGCACATTCAAACTCAGCCAATTCAATGGGCGCAGAGCTCCTTCTCTCTTTCCTCTCCCCTCTCCCCTCTCCCACACACTCTCCACACTGACACAGCTCAGACTTTGAACTGTCTGTTATTTAAGAAGTTAGCATAGGCCCTAGGCAGTGAATAGAGTGCCAGAGTTTTATGCAAAGTTACACTTGAAAATAACTTCCATTATAATGAACAATGTTTTTCCCATCCAACAAATCACATGTGACTCAAATAAACCATACGTACGTTTTAGTAAAGTTAGACTTTAGGATTTTTCGTCCCTTCAGGCATTCATGTATTTTTTCTATGGTTGCAGCAATGTACTCCAGTTCCAACTTCTGTATATGATTGACCCATGATGAATGGTGCCAGTCTTGTGGAAATATAACTTAATTAAGAGTCATAATGTGCACTGCACTTACATGACAGATGCTCTGGCTAACCTTTGTAGTGTGCTAGTTCTTTACTTAAATTAAAGAACTCTTCAAATGACTGACATGTCCTTTTCAGTTGCCGTGAGATTTCATTGGATTGAAAGAAGAGAAAGAGAAAGGAACTACAACTATGATCCTTATGGCAGATTTGTGGGAGTTGGAGTTTGTGGGAGTTGGCAACCACGCTGATGCTGTTAATACTGTACCTGCTGTCTACCTATTGAACACTGGTGAAGTTCACACAGACTGCTGATGTTTCATATTTGGAAAATTGGATTTTCTTCTATAAGGAATATTCAAGGATAACATTCAGTTGGCTATCTTAAGAGACCATTAAAATAAAAATATAAAGGAAATTCAATAATCTTAAATGAACAATAATAATATCCAAATTTATATTCCGTGGAGAAAGTTACCCTTCGACTCCAGCTAGGATAATATTCTATAGAAACAATATGAAGCTCCATAGGAAATAAGAAATTCAATTGAAAATTTAACAGAATAAATCCACCTGCTAGCTACTCATGCTATTAAGGTCAACTGAAACACACCAACTAGTGTCACAATAAATAACCAACATTGAGACCGTGAATAATACTTACAATTAGAGATGCACCGATTGCAATTTTCTTGGCCGATTCCGATTTCCAATTTTTTAAAAGTCTGACCTGCCGATTCCGATTTTGGCCGATTCCGATTTTCTTTCTAAGAACTATAATTGACAGCACACACAAACATTTTTGTAACTTTTCTTCAATGGAAAATTAAAATTCAATTGTATGTTCATAATAAAACATTGACTATTAATAACTTACATTTTCTCCAAAACTGCACCAGGTTACAGGACCTTCTCTCACTCTCACTCAAACAAATCTCAAAATAAAAAAGTGCTCCAGGTTACTGGACAGAGCTTTTTTGAAAATGAATTGCAGTATATCCCACTTTATACTTTCCCGAAAGAAAACAGGTGCAACAGATCTATATAACAACACACGGACTATTACTATTATGGACTATTATACAACAGGTAGTTCCAACCAAGCAATCTGATTGGTCAACTAGACATTTAGAACGTGCTCAAATCAGCATGACAGCACACCTAGCCGTGCTCATCACTAAATATTACTCCGCCATATTATCATACAATATATTTAAATATAACGCTACGCTAACTCTGTTCAGCCTTGATGTTACAGACGCTCTGCCATCCATCAGCTGTGCTGGTGAGTCGGTGACACGGCGCTACTAGCTTAAAAATACATGTGAAGTTCGCGGACATAGTAGCTAAATCTGTCCATGGAAAAATTATTTTTTTCAGCAGATATCTTAGTTACAACAAGATTGAGCTAGCAAGGCAGTTTTGTGTTTATATGTGTGGTATTTATTCAGTTTGGGAAATCCCGCGATCTCTAGAAAGCATTAGCTAGCTCAAGTTGGCTGGCTGACTCAACCGACTCAACAGGGACTAGAAATCGTCTCTGTTGCTAGGTCGTTACTAAGGCTCCGCCTACTTGCTGGAGTAGTAAACTAGGTTCCATTACATAGGAGTCTACTGACGTGACTGATTGTTTTCCAGTTATTAGTCAGACCCCATGTATTTCCAGGGAAACGGAGATAACACTAGCAAAACGTTTTTTATTTTGAAAGCGAATTGCCCCACAATATGAATACATTTTGTTTGTATCTTTTATTTTGTTGGTAGGACCGAGGCGCTTGCGCCGAGGCCCGTAAGCTTACGGACCTCGGCGCAAGCAAGCGCCTCGGTCCTGACCACATCACTGTCGTGCCAATAATGACGGTAACGCACACCCTCTCGTGTAATATTGCTTAATTACAGCGGAGTTTTTACCGTTGTCTTAAATTTGACCGGCACAGAATCGGATATATGAGACTGATCGGCTCACCGGTCATGGCCGATCAGCTGAAAACCGGCCGATTCCGGTCACCGGCCGATCGATCGGTGCATCTCTACTTACAATAGTTTAGCCACCAAAGTGCACTACCTAAACACTTACTAAACACGTAATAAATTCAGGAATAAATGTTTTGCCAGCCAGACTCACTTAAGACAGCATGAGGCCACATATTTACCTGCAAAACCATTATTCAATAGTGGCAGGGATACCTTAATTGCAGTCAAAAATACAGAAATACCGTGGAATTAATGGAAGGAGCCTGTTACAGATCAATTATAAAGAGGCAAGCTGGCAATATATAATGTGGCGGAAACAGAAGGCACGGTGGCTCAGTGGTTATTACTGTTGCCTCACAGCAAGAAGGTCGTGGATTCGAATCACCGCCCCGGTCCCGGTCTGTGTGGAGTTTGTTCTCCCCGTGTTTGTGTGGGTTTCCTCCCACAGTCCAAAGACATGCAGGTCAGATGAATTAAAGACTCTAAATTGCCCATAGGCATGAGTGTGTTTGTGTAGTATGGGATATGACGCATGTAATCTAGTAAAATTATGTAGTATGTACTGTATATGACATGTACTGTATATGATGCTATGTATATTTTTTGTGATATACTGTATATATAAACAAATAAAATAAACAAGACCAATTGCGAGACTTACAGGCTGTAATAGACAGTCACAGTTGTCAAGTATTATTAGTGGTTGGACCGAGCACTCAGTAAGAGCTGTGTTCATTAATTTGCTGTCCGTCCGCTTGTGGCTTCTACCATACTGCCCGGTGTACAGGCACACACTTTTCCTGCTTGAGGGATTTATATCAAAATCAAATTGGCCCAACATATCATCCACAAAAAGGGTGGGTAAGCTTTTGAATAGGATCTGTTCATGCGTGCACCACTTGGTAAAGCCACAAATGTAGCACAGAACACAACTGCGCCTTGACCCGGTAATCCTTGACACCAAAATTGCACTGCGCTGCTTGATCGTTGCTGATACACCCCCTACTGCGCCTCTCCTCCCATTTCGGCGAAGTCAAGTTCACAGCGAGTCACCAAAATACCAAACGGGCGCTGGTGAGAAAAAACCTGTGTGAGCCTGATGAAAATGCCACTTCGACGGTGCAAAGCCCCACCATGTCACAAAACTAGAGCCCTATCTGTCTGAATTCACTGTTACCTTGCCTGAGACTTCAGGAATGATGCCAGGTTGGGATAAAATAAATGCATATTTTTTTAAAGATTCAGTACATTACAGTATAGCAAAAGATTGTGTCACTTCTGAATTTTGAAGTCTTGCTTCAAACTCAGTAGTCTGAGTCTATGATGGCTTAATTCAAACCTTACACAGCACAGATAAGCATGAATAAGGAGAAATTTCAAGGCTATGGATTACATTTGTCATCACGCTACCCACGCCCAAAGCCCTCTCTCATTCTTTCCCCCTTTCTTTCCTTTTTTTTTTATGTGACAGTTCTGATATGTGTAGTTTACTTGGCTCAGCTCCAGTGGTTATGTTCCGTTTGAGCACAGACAGATCCTGCAGTGGTCAGATGGGGGTGTTATGGGACTGTCTGCACCCTGAAGTGTGCTAAATCTGTGTCTGTTACTTTGTAATTTGTGCTACTGTCAAATGTGCAAATCTGATATCTGCATGGATATCTCCCAAATGAGTCCCTACCACTACCACATCCCACCTCACCTCATGAAGTGTTGAATAGACTTTACAATCAACATAAATCAAAAGGTGGCAACATGCCAGTAGCAAGGTATGTACTTGGCTGTATTGGCAGATGATGTTTGTAGTATAAACAAGTATAAACAACTAAGTAATTGCTACAATTTATGGCATGAAAGTGCATACAGTATACAGCATTGCCATGTCCTGTACATTTTTTCTCAAGACAATATTAGAATATTATTATTTAGAATAATTTTGCATTAACAGCAGGGAAAAAGTGTCAGAAATGCAAATTTGCATTTTGGGAGTAAAAAATTAATCTCCTTTCAACATAGATGTTCTATAAGCATATAAATGAAATGCAGAGAAATAATTTGGCAATAATCTGAATATGAGGCATGTGTTAATGTAAGTTGTAAAGGGGGAGCAGAATGGTGACTGATGATGCGTTATGCCTTTACACCTCTCAGCAAAAAAGCCTGTGGGGAGGCTGACAACCTACAGTGTTTTGTTCTTTATTTTATCTGGGTGCAGCAGTATTCTGTTGTTGAAATCCAGGGAAAAGAAGCCACGTGTCCAGAGAGAGAAAGTCCATCTTGTTCACCTGTTTCTCCCTGCATTTCTCTCATCCTCCTACATAATGAATCAGCTACTTAATTTAGACCTGATCGCAGCAGCATGTGGCCATAGCTGTCCACACACACACACACACACACAAACACAGAGAGAGAGAGAGAGTGAGAGAGAGAGAGAGAGAGAGAGAGAGAGAGAGAGAGAGAGGGAGAGAGAGACATGCGCACACCTGCAACACCCCCCAGCTTCAAATGAGACAATCTGGGCAAGCGATTGATCTTGCGGAAGGCAGGGAGCCAGTTAATGGCATCCTCTAACAGGCCTTCCTGGTGGTTGCTGCAGGAGATACTGTTGCACTGAAACACACATGTACACACACACACACACACACACACACACACACATACACACACAAACACAAAGAGTTGTAACAATCAAGAGATTTACAGTGGCAAAGGAAGAAGGATGTCCTACATATGATGTAAAGCAGCGATGTACTGTTGTTAATGTGTCCCAGTAGGATAGCCGGATAAAGAGCAGACACTGTTGAAGGCTTATGAGAAAAAGAGAAGAATGCATCCCAAATGACTGTTTAAACTTCAAACAGAAGCACAGGGATGAGCTTGAGTGCTGACAGCCAGAGGAAGAGAACAGTGGCTATCCAGTAAACATCAAAGGCATGAAAATCTCTGAATGTCTCTGTGTGTGTGTGTTTCTGTGTGTGAGCATGCATCTGTGTGTATATATGTGGTGTGGAGTGTGTGTGTGTGTGTGTGTGTGTGTGTTGTGGAGTGTGGGCATCCACTTGTATGAATGAGTAGGGCAACAATTTGTCTTTTGTTAATTAATAGTGAGACACACATTTCAGACACACCTCTTATTCCTCCAACCCTGTGGCACTCCATACAGAGTCCTTGCAACATACACATAGACACGGACATACACACACACACACACCCTAATGTGTCGCGACACACACACCCTCTCATTTTCCTTCTCTTGTAGCTTACAGCATCTCCTCCTTTGTTTCTCACTCTGAAGGATAATTAGTCAACTTTTAATGATGTCTGCTAATTCTCATCGTAAGTGCTGCCTTAGCAACAAACAGGAAGCACTTGGAGTGGCCCCTGTCCTCTCCATAACCCTTTGTTGCCATGGGAATGAGACTTGTGACCTAATGTCCTGTGATGTGGGATTAATCACCCTCCTATAGCTCAATAGACTTCCGGTGTGTGTGTGTGTGTGTGTGTGTGTGTGTGTGTGTGTGTTCATGTCAAGGTCAGGAGTTCTTTCAGTCTTTTCTTTGGGTATTCATATTCATTGTTCATATTACTATAGAAAAAAACGAAGACAAGAGCCCTCTAGCTTCGGAGGGAAAATCAACATAACTTTTCTTTATGGTAATTTTATAGTTTGCTAATCACTGCTGTAGCAATGCTTAATACTTGATAATCATTGATTGTAGCAATGTCCCCAGTAGCTGTAGTTGTTGAAGTCAAAAAACTTACTTTGATACAGGCGTTGTAGGTTTTGCTCTTTGACCTTGCCCACAGTTCCCATTGTGTGTGTGTGTGTGTGTGTGTGGTCTTTGAAATGACACAACTTTCTGAGAATTATAACAGAACTCTTTATTTTTGTAATTATTTGGACTTGGAGTTATTGTAGGCCACAATCATTCAAAAGTGTCCATTAAATAACTTACATTTTAAAGAAATGTAGAACCTCAGATATTGGTATGAAAATTTCACCAGTTCCAAGTATATTGATAAACTGTAGGGAGGATGAATGGGCACAAAATGGTTGCCAAATATCTCAATTACTCTATACAGAAAACACACAGAACAAAAATTAGAGCTGTTAAATGTGATCAACACAACAATGGTATAGCACCTGCATGTTAAAATGGTTATCAATGGACAAGCAAGTTGCAGAACCAGGTATCTATCTGTGGTACAGTAGTCGGTTTCAAAACATCCCAGGGTTGCATCCCAGTGTCTGTGGTGTTAACACCCCAGTTAACATCCCCAGCCTCAACTGAACAAAAAGAAAGGAACAAGCTATTCCCACCCCTCAGTGGCTAGAGGGACTTTTTGTGAGGTGCTAACAATGGAGACCATTGATATTCAAATTTATAATACAGGTGACCTATGCAGTCCGTGAAGGGGAACAGAAAATACCTGTACTTGAGGAAGAGGAGACAGGGAAACCTTTTCAAACTGCTATAACTCTACAATCATTGAATAGTCATTTTTCATTCTTTGCAGGCTCTACTTTGACCAGACATTTATTACACTGGACTTAGTGCTAGGCAAAGCGTGGTTCTGATGGGCTAATAATAGGACATTGTATAGTTCAATAGGTAGGGCATGGCACTAATACTCTCAGGGTCAGGAGTTTGATTCCCACTGGATCCGCTCATCTTAACGATCACGGGATTGTGCATTTCCTTCTTATTCACTATGCAGATCAAGTTGTGGCACAAACAAGCTCTCAAAAGACCACTGTACACGCAAATAGTCTGCTGCATCACCAATTGCAAGAGCAAATTGATGAGGGAGAGCAGTTTATGAGTGAGGTCAGAGAGTATGGCAAGGGTCGCCCAAGCTAACAGGCAGGACACAAGCATGCAAATAACCGCTCAATACAGCAGAGATGAGCAGAAGGTCGTCTCAAAACACACAGCGGACAGGCTACAGCAGCACAAGACCATGGGTCCCACTCTTATCAGCTAGAACAGGAAGATGAAGCTACAGGGGGCACATGATCACCAAAACTGAACGTTTGAAAAATGGAACCTAGTCTGATGAATTCTGGTTTCTATTGCAGCATTCTGATGGCAGGGTCATTCGGCATAAGTAGTGTGAATCTGTTGATCCGTCTTGCCTGGTGTCAATGGTGCAGGCTGCTACTGGTGATGTAATGGTGTGGTTAATGCTTTCTTGGCCCCTTAGTACCCACTTAGCATTGTTTGAATGCTACCATGTACCTAAACATTGCTGCTGATCAGGTGCATCCCTCCATGGCCACAGTTTACCTTTTTTAAATGGATACTTCCAGCAGGATAATGTGCCATGTCATCATCTCAGGATGGTGACGCAAACATGACAGTGACTTTACTTTACACCAATGGCCTGCACAGATCCCAGATCTCAACCCAAAGACTATCTTTGGGATGAGGTGGAATGGGATGTTCGCAGCATGCACGTGCCACTGAAAAATCTGCAGGAAATATCAAGTCAGCATTGACTAAGATCTGTGAAACGTTTCCAGCACTTTAATGAATTCATGCCTTGAAGTAATTCATCTGTTTTGGAGGCAAAAGAGGTTGTACCCAGTACTAGTTAGTTGCACCTAATAAAGTGGATACAGAATATACAGGAATAAGTCAAATATGGTGATTTGTGGACTGAGGAGCCAAACGTGCCATGCCAAACTGAAAATGTGTCAACACTAGCCAAAACATCTGCTAATGTTCATGTGTGCAAAATGACTGGGATCAACTTCTCCAATTTGCTAAATTATGCATTATCCTGACTCAAGCACTAGCCTGGACAAAGCAGCATGATTATTTTCAAATGGAATAATCCTGTAAACTATCATAATCAGGCAAAACAAATAAAAGAGCCTTCCTGTTTCAAAGCCTACTGGCTCGATGCTACCCCTACCAAGCAGCCTTCTGCTTTGTAAAAGCGGGTTACTTGGTCTCATGGCTTGAGTAATGAACATGATGCACTGCCGGGACATCTGTCTTGGCATGCTCTTCAAAACCTGTGAGGTCAGAACTCTCCGTCGCCGTGACAACCCACCGTCTGCTGCACCTCGCTGTCCCCCTCTCCCTCCCTGTCTGCCTCCCTCTGCCTCTCTGCATCTCTCTGTGTCGCTCACCTATTCACCAACCTGCCTGGGTGAAGAGCCGCATCGGCCGCTGAGTGAAATGATAATGAAGATAACCTAAGAGTCCCATCTCTCTCTCTCTCTCTCTCTCTCTCTCTCTCTCTCTTTCTCTCTCCCTCTCTCATATGCTCTCACTCTCGCACACTCACTCACTCTCATTCATTTTCTCTCACTCTTTCTCCCCCCCACCCCTCTCTCTCTCTCTCTCTCTCTCTCTCGCTCTCTCTCGCTCTCTCTCTCTCTCAGTAAATCTGTCCAAACACTCCAGCAGTAACCTTCAGCCGCTCAAGAACACTGACTCAATCTGTATACATGAATCCCTTATTGTTACCAAGAAATCAAATCATTCTGCCGGCTGCTGACAGGAAAATTGCCACCTTGAACGCCACACGTACGCATGCATGTATACATGCACACGCATGCAGACACACACACACACACACACACACACACACACACACACACACACACACACACATACACATCTACACTGTGCATTTTCATTTGCTCCGACCTCCTCCACAATTCTTTCACTCCGTTTATTCTTTATTCTTCTCCTTTTTTGGCCTCTCACCAGCTACTCAGGTAGTAATTTGTAATAAAGGCTTATCAAGGAACGGAGAGTGCAACTGTAATTTAGCCCAGTCCTGCTTATGTCTCACATTAAGATGTTTGAATTTAACAAGGTCAAATGACTCAGTCAGATGACAAATTGACAGCTATGCACACAGTCTAGCAGACTAGCATACTGAAGAGCAACCATGACAACCAAATACCTATCATTATGTCTCATAATCTCAAAATAGAATCTTCTAGTTTCTTCTCCCACACAGTCTTCTCTCTTTCTGACTAAAACATGCAGATGTCGGAATGGCGGCCATTTGTATGTGTACCTTTGGGCTAGCTTCTGTATGAACCGACATATGGCAAGTCGTTGAGGTGAGATGTTTTGCAGCAATGACCAAAGGAGCTTCTCTGTCACCTTGTTGTATGGATTGCTAAAATGCTAATGTTGACTAGAAGAGCTAGCGAGATAAATGCAGTCTTTGATGAAGCTGTTTGCCTTGTTGCTAACGTTAGCTTTCAGTTGAGTTTTGATTAAGCGACAGATACATCTGCACAGTTCTCAAGCAGGTGTGACAGACTTTACGGCCTTAATGCCCAGACTTGCGTTGTCACTATAGCAACTAACCCTTATAATTCCATAATCGCCAAATTATCACTGAAAACACCGGAAGCACCATTCAGTCCATTCAAGTTCTGTGGGTGAAACAAACCAGTGGAGGAGTGATAGTGAACAAAATAAAGGATATTAGTGGAAGAAGGGCGAGCTTTGACTAGAGAAAATAAGGGACTCAGGGAGATGAGCTGGGATGGTTCCTATGGTAGCGCTGTGCCCTGGGGAGTAGCTACAGTGGGGATGGTCACGGCTCGCCCATCAGCCTCCTCACAGTGACTCTGTTGAACCCTGCGCAACACAAGGAACAGTAAACAGCACATATAAAAGCCACAACAAATGCTTCAGCTACAGTTTGAGCTTCCCTGGTCCTTTTGAAGTCGCCGTGACAAACCCGGAGCGGTTGCAGCTGTGGCACGTACGCCTCTGGGGATGAGCTGGGGTCAGGTGTGGGTGATTCGGTGGATCCGCCCGGACTGCACGTGCTCCGTGTTTGTGTTGTGCTGTTTAGCCAGACGACCGCTGTCCGTGGTCCTGAAGGTTGTTCAGCCAGTCGCTTGACACACAGCTTGGGAGAAACACACATACAGGCATTGTTGGGCATTGTTGGGGTCAGCTGTAATTACACAGATGATGTTTACGTTATAATACAGCGTAATACTGCTAATATTACTACTACTACTACAACTAATAATAATAATCATAATAATAATAATGATAATAATAATTATAATACATTTGTGTAGCATTTTCCCATAACAAAGTCGGGTATTATGTGTGATAGAATAAAAGTAACTAAAACAAAACAAACTGCGATAATAAGGGAAAGTCTTGTTTTGCTGATTCAATTGACGTCCATAGCTTGTTCAGGCAAACAGTTGCGGACAACAAATAAATTCAATATGTCTATGATACTATGCAGGATACCACTAATGAGTGCAAAAAACAAGTGAAATCAGTTAATTGGAAGTTGAGAAAAATTAGTCTTCTGTTGTGTTAAAAAAAAAAAAAAAAAAAAAAAGATTTAATAATGCTAAATATATTTCCTCAGGCAGGTTGTTCCAAAGTTTAGGGATCCTGATTGCAAATGCTTAATCGCCTCTTGTATTAAATCTTGTCTTTGATCTTAGACTGTGGATTAGTAAAAAGCTTTATCTGTAGATCTAAGACTTTGATTTTTTATTTAGGGAGTTAAAGATAATTTCCATAAAATTAGCTGGTACCAAGCCCTTCATTGATTTAAGTAAATACATCAAAGAAAGTGAAATAATCAATAAAAGCTTGAAATCAATTATACATTCAACAGGGAGCCAATGTAAGGTACACAAGTAACTCTTCATTTCACAGTCACCATGAGTAGGTAAATATGTTTAATGTTAATTAAATGTCAGTAAATATGTTTAGCGTTAATAGAAAGGGAAATAAAGAAGATTTTTGCTTACTGAGTAAATTCGAACATTTTACTTATTATTTTTACTTTTACATTTGCAGAACATACATGGTGTATATTGGCCTTATTCAAATTGAAAAAAACAGAAGAACCAATTACGAAGGATATGGTAAAACCCTGCTTGTTCTGTGGTAACAAATAAAGCTTCATTTTACAGTCCAGTTTCACTTAAGTTTCCAAGAAAAATAGATGGCATCTCAGTAATACTTAAAATCACTGATGCATACATGGTAGCTATTCAGCAGAGATGAATCTCAGAATACCAAAGTTATGCAGACCTGTATGCTTTATTTAAGAAAATGTACCATGACACTGGAGGAAAAGTATTTGATCTGTCAGTTTGTGTAGGTCATTGTTGATAAAATTCCTACAACATACAGAGAAACAATTTTCAACAATTAAATTTTTTTTGGTAATAGAGAAGGGTCATAGAGAAAGTGGTTCTAAGAAAGCGTAGCCTAATTCTCTAGGAATTATGCTATTAAACTTTGACTGTTACCATCCTGCAGTAACTAAACCACAGCTGGAATGTAGGTACTAGAACTGATGAGTAATACCAGAGGTGTTTTTAAGTAATTCAGCTGATTTCTAAGCATTTACCTAGTTGGTTAAAGCTGAATTTATAGCTGCGTGTACAGCTGTAATTATAGGTCATTTTCTATTCATGCCATGTATTTACTATAATACTTAGTACTTCAGGTGACCGTAAAAGGAAAGGCTAAAATGGCAGTTAAATGATCTCTCCTTTTAGATCGAGTTAAAATCCTAGCTGCTGTATTCTGAAGTGGTTGCAGATAAAGAGGTTTACGGTGGAGGCAAGACTACAGATTTACAAAAGCAAATTAATGACGTGAATGGCATAACTTTTTAAGTCAGAAAGAGATAGAAATAACCTGATTTTAGAGAACATTCTCTAATGGTAGAAACAAGACTGAACATCTCTTTGGACTACATCTCACAAATGACTCCTACATTTCTGGAAGCTTGTTTGATATTAGTTGCCAGGATCATAAACTGTCAGAATTGCATCTGTGGGCTAAATATAACAGTGATTTCTCAGAGACATTGGACAATGCTGGGCATAAGCTACGTCATTTGCTTGCAACTAGCAGTTCGATGGGTTTCAGTGAGGAATAGTAACAATGTAGAAATGTGTTCCCCCGTATTGTGACAAGTGCCCGGTGAAGAACAGCAGACTAAAATTATAAATGGGTAGCAGAACTGTAGTCATCAAGGTTCCACTGATCAAAGAGAGGAGGAGACAGATCTCAATCCTACGTAAACCTCCATCCTCTAAAGGGAAAGGGCTGTGGGTTGGACTGGTCAGTGGACAAAATCAAACAAGCAAAGGGAGAGAGAGAGATAGAGAGAGAGAGAGAGAGAGAGAGTTAGGTTCTCAGAGAGCCTAAGAAGAAAGAACGAAGGGGGGAACAGTGTGGGCAGATCTGAAGTGAACTGCAGTGTGCAGGCTGTGCGTCTGTCTAATGGCTGGAACTGCGACTCTGTATAAACGGCTGGAGGTGGCTGACAGCTGATTTAGAGGCTAGGCCGTAGTAAATGAAGCGCGGCGCTAATGGTCCTCCCCGCCACAGCTTTAATGGACATACCCACAGAGCACTGGGCACAGAGCACTAGCTTGCTAACTTACTGGGGTTGAGGGGTGGAGGATGGAGGGTGGAGGGTAGAAGGGTGGGGGGGGTGGGGGGGCGGGTTGAAGGGAATAGGAAGGGAAGAAAAAAAATAGGGGGGGGGGTGTAGGAGGGAGAAAGAGGAGGAGATTTGGAGGACAGAGAAGTGTGGTGAGTCCTGTGGTTTCTGGCCATCTTCCCATCTGTGGAAGATAGGCAACAGAAGGAGGGAAGTCTGTCTCCTCTTCAGTGGCCTGACAAATAGGGGAATAATGTCAAAGATTAGATTTACTGGACCCAACACTGAGATCTCTCTTTCTCTCTCTCTCTCTCTCTCTCTCTCTCTATCTCTGTCTGTCTGTCTCTCTCTCTCTCTCCTCGCACATGTCGTTCAAAGACCTGATAGCCAGTGACCTCTGCAAAAACATTTTCAAGACCCAGGAGGACATTCCTTAGACAGAAACAATGAATCCTCACTTCAAATTAAATTCTCCAAGTCTAGTGGGTGGATTACCTAAAAGCACTTATATTGCTGATAAGTTTTTAGATTACTTCTAACTCCATGGGTTTTTCTAGTGTTCTTACATCTGTATGCTGAAGGTTTATCTTTTAGAAATTTAATTAGTTCTGTTTAGTTCTGTAAATGTCATATATCCATTTAGGAAAAAAAACATAACCTGCAGTTACTTATTTAAAACCTATAAAATAGAGAATCCAGAAATCCAAAAGCACTATAATTTGTTTGAGCAAAGAATTATATCTTCTATCCAACAATGCCTCTTGATGAAACCAAATCAAACATGTGTATTAATACCACATAGATTTCAGGTATCATGTTAGAATAAGTAATCTGCCAATTCTATACTAGCAAAGGCTCGATTGAGTCTGATGACAGAAGACAAGCAAACTACAAAATATTCACTGGCAAAATAATATGTCTCCACATCACGTTTTGACAAGTCTAAGCCGCAGGCTGGCTATAGCTTTATTTCCATCCTTGTTAACACCTGTGTATAAGTTGCTAATGATGCCCAGTGTTTGTTTGTTTGTTCGGAGCCTTGTTTTGTAGCCCACAGTACAACATTCAAAGGATTCTGTGTAATTGTCCTGCTTCTGCTGTAATGCCTTTGAGGCCCGTTGGACTGTTTGGGTGGCTGGTGCTAATTACAATTCAAATGCTGTCTTTCTGCCTGTCTGCTTGTGTCGTGCTCAACCGCATATACATGTGAGTGTGTGTGTGTGTGTGCATGTGTGTGTGCATACACAGTGGTGTCCTCAGAGGACCCCACCGCCCCCAACGCCCCCCACGAGTCATGTTCAGCTCCTGGAACTGCATTCCCCAGGCTTCCCCTCAACAGCAGCTAGTTGCCCAACTCATGGGAATTTGTAAATTTGTGATGAGATATGTGGCAGCGTTTGCCATCACCAGGCCCTTTGTACAGAAAGCTTCAGCTTCATAATAAATTAATTTAGTCCCCCTAAACAGAATGTATTCCAAAAATCTCATGCTGAAATTTACTTAAAATTACATTAATAATAAACAAAATAATAAAATAAAAATTTGTCATCTTCTTATTATTATAATAATTACAATTACAATTTTCCATTTGGCAGACGCTTTTATCCAAAGCGACGTACACATGAGATTTTAATACAACACAAGCAAGGTTCTAGTCAGGAGAGAACAATGAGAGTAAGTGCCATAAAGCTAAGTTCTGGTCCAACAGGACATAGGTGCTACGAGGCAGTGCTATGAGGCAATGCATAGAGTGCATAGAGGCAGATAAAAAGTTTTTTTTTGTTTGGTTACACAGTTCATTAGGTAAAAACACACTGGACAGGACTTTTGAAGTCATCCAACGCACCTCGTTTGATGTTTCTATGGCGCACTGCAGGCAGGAGATTTGAAACATTAACACCAAAGCACTGGCATTTATTGCACTTCACCACTACCAGCTTTTCCTCATTCATGTCTTGGCTGCTCATTAAGTCAGTTTAAGTTTTGAAGCTAGTCTCACCTCAATCACTGTTGCCTAAAACTATGGAAATGATAATCCCAATGTGGTGTAGGTTACTGCCACCTTTAAGATGCCTTTGGAAATGCACACACCTGATGCTTCCAGTGTATTTCTAGCATGCAAGCGAGGCCTGCCAGGTCTCGATGATAGTATAATGACTCTCCTTATTCGACTGGTATTCTCATAAATATTCATGCATGGGGGTGGGGCCTCAGGTCAACGTGGGCTGTGATCAGTAGATCTATCACATTACACCTCATTGATCCTATCCAGATTCAATATAATGATGTTACGATAGATCCTGTCCTGCAAGAGCATAAAAGATTTAGAGGCGACTGCTTGAGCACATAATGTTTTGTGTTGTGATGTTCCAAGTGAACATCATAAATGAAGTAAATTAACTGAATTTCAGCTTTGAGTTGTTCCTATGCCCTAGAACAATTTGCCCTGTCACAGTGAACATTAACTGCTATCTCCAGTAAACAACAGACAAGAGTTCATTTTGCCTCCTAATCTGTGATGTCACATTGACTATGTTTACAAGCACAAAAAGATGGAAAAAGTTCATGGCTGTGTAAAAGCTAAAAGCTTGGAATTATTGTTATGTATTCACACAGTTAGTGTCCTGTTCCTTATCAATGGCGCAGCTCCAGGCCTTACTGATTGGGCTGTCCTATGGCATAAGAAAAAACATGAGCCATTAAAATGATGATATTAATTTTGGAATTTGGATTCATGTGGATCCTTTGAAAAGAAAGAGAATCCAAAGCCTAATGTTATTTAAATACCTAATTTGCCTCTCTGCCAGATACCGATGTTTTGCAACTGCCACATCTCCCATGTGGTGTTAATGTGTGCATGCTTGCCGATGTGTGCGCACATGGGTGTGGGTGGTGTCTATTTTTCCTGTCGTGTGCCACTGTGTTTGGGCATGTGTGTATCTGAGATATGTTTTTCATTTGTGAGTGCCATCACATAGCTATTATGGTGGTGGTGCGCCCACAGCTTAAGATCCCATAAATTATGCATTCGACCAATCTGCCTAATTAATGCTCGGCAACATGCTCTTCTCCTTGTTTCTTTTGGAGCTTCCGTCTTTTAGGGCAGTGCAGGTAGTGCTGGTTCCCTTTAGGACCACTAAAGGTAAGAGCTTCTTTTAACCAGACCCAAGGTACACAGACAGACAGTCAGCTTGACAGACAGATAGTTGCTGGCAGGCCAGTAGGCAGAAATGCAAAAATAAGAATACTTTGTATAAAAGAGCACTCAAAGCATATCATTGGCCTTGTTAAGGGGAAAATCTGTTCTCACAAATTCTACAAAGAACAATTGGTGTCCTCCACTTGCAGAATCTATTTATTCATCATCTCTTTTCCGCAATTTCTTCATTCCCATATCCAACTATCCTCTGGTCTCACAATGAGTATGTGTTAAAAGCAAGAGATGAGGAGAGACATGATGTGAATGGAAGAGAGAGTTAGGAGTGGTGGGGTGACGGTTTCAGGAGATTGTAGAAGTGCAAAGGGATTTGGCTGACAACACTAGAGCGCAGCATGCTAACAACCTTGAGAATTAGCTGCTCTGTTGTAAATGCCACTGGAACACTGCCATGAGCAGAAAAGGGTTCGTGAGTGGCGGGTGATGGGTGGCTGAGTAGAGGAAGAAAAATGACGGGGAGAGCACAGGACACAATGAAGTGAGAGAAAGGAGCTTCAGCGTGGGAAGTGTGATATTGAGAGGGGTGAATCTGTCAGTCATCCGAGGCACTCGAGCCCCGACTGAATTCAGAGTGGTAGATTACATGGTTGACCACATGGATGGAAAAGGTACAGTTTGGAAAAATAGACTCATGTCAGACAGACATTATGATGCGCCTGCTATGCCCCAATCCTCTCTGAAAGACAGAAAGGGAGAGGTACACATTGATTAACATATGGACTGGCAGGAGTCCAGTTTCGTACTATTCAAAAATGTTATTTTTATAGACCAAAAGCCTATTATCATTATGGTCCACCACAGAGGTGCATGAGGTGAAAATTGAAGCGATATTTGAAAAAGGGAGGAAAGTGGCTGCCAGTTGGAGGTCGAGAGAAAGAGGAAAATGGATGCTGTAAGAGACAGCTTAAAAGATGGAAGTTGGTAGGGTGGCAGACGCATCGGAAACCCTCCACTGTGTTTACAATTCAACGTACAGCTGCTTTGCAAGGTAATTGTCAGGTAATCGTTGAGAAGCAGAGGCCTCGGCCACTGATAACAGTCTTTAACTTGTTAACTTGGGCTTCTCTTGACCTTCTGAACACTTTGTCAGCCCTTCCTCTCCATCCCCTGCCTCCCTCTTAAGGCTGTCGTCATTCTGGAGATGGATATTGAGTTGCAGACAGGACACTTACACCCTTTTCACATCGTGATGCTGACTTGGCTGTACAAGTAGCCTTGTCGCTAGCACAGATCAATGTTGTTCACAGTGACCCTTGGAAGGAGTGACACTAGGAATTCTGAGCCCCATGAAAATGGGGCCACATACAGTTTATTGTTTGTTTATTGATAAGGATCCCCATTAGCTGTACAAGGGTGTCAGCTGTTCTTCCTGGGGTCCCACTAAAACACAATATACATCCAATACAAACACACAAAGTTTAAAACCAAAAAATCAAAAATTGGGACCACTTTGTCATGGGCCACAGCATGAAAGACAAGTAGAAATGTTAAGATAAGTCACATGTGTATATTAAACAAACAGAAATGTGAATGAAATACATATGCATGGATACAACAGTATAAAACAAGTAAATCAAGCATTTGACCTTAACTCATAATCAAATGTCTTCTCACAAGTTAGCCTGTCTATGAGAAAATTCCACACATTTTCCAAAACCATTAGGCTTGCCAAATCAAAATCCTTCCTTTATTACCCCTATGTAATGTTCCTAACCTCTTTATTACTGTTTCGTGCACTATGACGGACGTGTAACCACACCAGAGCAGAAGGACACATTTTTTATGTATATGCACACAATGGCTAAAAGAAGCAAGAGTGAAAACATAGAACATTTCAAGTAGATTGTGCAGATAAACTGTAATCCCAGAAGATAAGAGTGGTTTGGTTCAGCATTCCGCCTGGGCCAAATAATGTAGTTTAGTAGAGTAAATCTTGAATATTTGAAACATCACAGGTGAGTTCTTGATGTGACTTATCTTGAAGTTGATGTTACCCCCTTTGAGGTTGGTCATATGTCTGCTGAGTTGAATCAAAGTTCAACTAATTGAAAACCATTTCAAATATATAATATATTTTGTCTAGAGCTGATCAAAACACCTTGCAGTGTTGTGACAGCACCTTGAAAAATAGCAGCGCAGTGTTCTTGCAGACAAACAATTACAATAAAGCATGGCAATGGAATTGACATAAAATACTGTTATGACTATACCCACATTTTAGAGATCTTCCTGTTGGTTTTCCTGTGGGTATCTGCATTGTCACAACGTCTCTATTTTTCTATCGTCATCACCTTGTCCTTGATGACAAGTGACTGTCTCTCTCTAGTGATTTTTTTTATGAAGGATATGTTCAAGCTTGACAGCTATCATTTTGTGTTTGTGAAAAAAAGAACCGGGAAGAAAATCAATTCCTAAATGAACTGCCATTCATGAGGGTGGAATTGGAGGGAAGAAAACAAAAATGTCCTGAAATGACTGTGATAGGGACTCAGAATGCCGAAAGCACTTTGAGCAGTTTATCCCAGCCAAACAGATCGTTAGTCTACCCAGGGGATGCCAAAAAAGTCAGCATCAGGACAGGGATGGGTCTCGTTCACTGGCGCCAGTTGGAGCATGCCAATACACCCTGGACCCAGAGGACTTTTGGGAATCTCAGGAGCTTGTCCTGAATTTAAATTGTCCCGCAATTACTGTAGAAAAATGAATACTGATTGGAAAATGCTTAACTCTGACATCTTGTTATTATTTTGCCTCCCCACACTTATAACAAAGGTCAAGTAGGAAGGAAATAATGTGTGAAATCACAGCTAATTTGCTGTCGTCTTGATCCATTTTGAATATCATCACCAAATTACTTACTTATCCTGCTGGCAAGGTAAGGGAACACTTGAAGACCAATCCTTGCATTACACTTCTCTGGTCTGTGGAGTGTAAAATTTCATACAGATAATGGGTCGTTAATCTGTGCAAGGTATTTCGGCTTTTGTATTTAAAAAACGTTTAATTTTTTTGAACTCTGAAGATTGAAAATAGCTGGCAAGTTAAACTTAGCCTTGTATTCTAAATGCTCAAGGACTGTCATAATAATTGGAAGTAATTGGAACTATACAGATTTGATACTGATGTCTATGGCTGTCTATTTGCTCTCTCTCTCTCTCTCTCTCTCTCTCTCTCCCTCTATTAGACAACACACTATGTGCTAAGTGCAAACAGATCACCTCTTTGACTGTACAAACCTGGGCCAGACCAGATTACTCTTCTCTTCCCATACCTTTCATGGTGGAATTAATGAAATTATTTCACTTTGTCAATGTAGCGATAAGATTTGTATTGACAGGAGTTCTCAGTCCAGGATAGCAGCGCTTGGCCCGCTATTCAAAAATCAATACCTGGCAGCAGTGTATTCACCCCACTACAGGCCTTGGCCCAAGAAGTGAGAGAGGTTGTGGCTTAGATAGGAGCGTGTTTGTGTGTATATGTGTATGCGGCTGTATCACAGCTCTATACATCAGTACATATTGGCCAGTTGGTGAGAGTCTCAGTAATCATATTAGAGCTGTGAGCGAGCAGTGACCCATATCTGCTGCTCGTTGCAGCTCTGCCTTTATCTGCCACCATGATGCCTGGCTTGCTGCAAAACAAAACACAGATTGGCCTGAACAGAACAAAACAGAACTGACAGATTTAAAGTCACAACGAAATGGAAAAATGACCTTTTCACCTTGTTAGTGAATTTTCACTGCCATAAAACGCCAGAAAAAATATTTTCTTGTGTTTTTATGTCAAAATCCCATCGCTTTTACTTCCTGGAAAACAGCATATTTTTAGTGATTAATTAATGGTGTTCCAGCATGCGTACATAAACAATCCAACCAATAATACCATCAAAGATTTTTGTCACCCCTCCTTACACTGTTGGCCACTTTTGAATGATCCCTCCCCACATTATAAAATATGTCAAATTATGTAAGCAGGATGCTCTCATGTCATTGTGACTTTAAAAGGTTGAATCAATAGAATATAGATTATAGCAAAAGATTTAAGAATTAATTTGTTGCTGTGTTTTTTTGCATTGGACATAATCCAGTTTGGCTTCTAAATGGCCAGTGTGGCACACAACATTTAAGTAACTCTGTTACACAAATACAGCTGACAAATACAGCTGTTGTGCTAAAGAATAACTCAAGGCAAGCCACTGAAAGTCCTGTACTGCCTTTCAAACACGGCTCCCCCAAACATTTCATTAGATGAACGATTCCCTCACACCGCTTTAGAGGAGCAGTTTGTAGCACCTGCCCAAGGTGAGAGCAGGCCCAGGATTTATAGTGGAATACACATAACCTCAAGGTGAACTAGCTAGTAATGACACTATCTCGGCGCTCAGTGTCTCTCTCTCATCTTCACACCGCCTATAAAACCGAAATGTGTCCAGAATCAAGGATCCTGCCAGCTCCTGCCACTATTTCCTGGCGACATTTTCCATTCGAACAAGGCTTGTTCCTTTTTTAAAAGATGTCCCCATTTGCTCTGAAGGGCTTGTGATGTTGTTGAATGGGTCTGCGAGTCTTTCAGACATCGCTTACAGATGCCTTTAAATCTCACTGGGGAGAAGCGAGCCTGAAGCATTTGGGAAATAATGAGGGTGAGTTATTGATGAGACAGAATCACATAAAATGGGCAGATGACTGGTCATCAAAACTGCGCCAAAAGATAAAGTGGAACATAAAATAGATTTTGTGGATTACAGGACACCAGCTGTAAAGTTGTTGGTAAAGTTATTAGTGTGTGTGTGCATTCAAGCATGTCCCTGTATGTGTAAATGCATATTTATGTGCATTTGTGTGTTTATATAGAGTTGACAGGTGATATAGATGTTAAAGGAGTTTAAAAGTGAAGAGGACATAATTTTTTTATATAGAGATCACAAGATGTTGATTGTCCTGTCCTTCCTGACTAACCCAGGACGCAATAGGCAGTCATGCAGGTCCAGTGTGCCAACAAACAGCTATCTTACTTTTAAACTGTTCAAAAGTACAGCTCTTTGTCCAACAACACTGTCCTGGAACTGCATCATTCTCTACAGAGCATGATTATTAATGTGTGTATGTGTGTCTGTTTATGTGTGTGTACACAATAAGCCTCATTTAGTATATAGAGTACATATACGTACATATTTCACACGTTACGTAACTAAAAACTTGTTCCACATTCAGCAAACATTTGGAAGCACCTGCTTTCAATCAACCTTAATTATCCCAAATTAACATAATGGCATCGCTTCAGAAATGCCATATAAGGCAAAGGAGAACACCCACATTCATAATCTGCGGGACCGGAATGGCATCGAAGAACTTCAGCGACGTAGAAATTGAGGTAATTAGCAATAGCGTTGAAGCAGTAGCATTTAAAAAAAAAAAAAAAAAACCTCTTCTGCAGCAGGAGCAAGGAGCAGTGGCATTACGGCAACATAAAGCTGGCATATGGAAGCAGGTGAACACCGTTACATGGTTGCAGAGAAGCGTGCAAAGTGAAAAGTAGAAACAAAGCGGTCTGACTTAAAACTATTCACTAAAAAAGCGCATCGCAGCCAACGAAAGGAACATCAGGGCCTCAGGAGGAGGCCAGGGAACAACTGCGCTCTGCCAAACCAAGTTACGGTCTCCTGCATTGATCCAGATGGGGACGGTGACATCATGCCCAGCACTGAAACTATTCACTGGCCGATGGGATGAAGGGAACAAACCTTGTCGGACTATGGGTCGACCAGTAGCCAAATGTCTCCACCTCGCTTCTCCCTTGCCCCTGAGTTGTGTTTTGGCCCTTTAAATAGGCTCTCTAATTGCAAAATATAAGAACATCAATGAGTCATTAATTTAAATGGCATCTACAACAAAATAATGTTAGTGTCTTTAAATGTTGCTTTCTTTAAGCTTTTAGGATCTGTAATAATTTCAGAAAACGTAGGCATACATTCAAAGCAGCCTATTTACTGTCCAGTTTCATCAATAAAAGTGAAAGACTTGACATAAAAGACAAACTGTGGAGTTTACACATGCTTTACACATGCTCAGAGCCGTGTTCATTTTGTTTGGACGCACAAACAATTCAGACGTACAAAATCTTTGACGACATGTAAACGCGGATACAAAGGATTTATGAACAAATCCATCCGTAAACCGCTTGATAAATGAGGCCCAGTGTGTGTTTGTGGGTGTGTGGAAATCAAACTCTGTCATCAAACACTGTCATGGTGGATGGCTCATTCCTGGAGCTGCATCATTTTAACAATTTTGTCTGTGTGTGTGTGTGTGTGCCAGAATGCCCATTTCTGTAAGGATGTGCATCTAACACTGTCATGTTGAGTGGAGCATTCCTGGAACTGAACTCATTAGAACAATTTTGTGTTTGTGTGTGTGTGTGTGTGTGAGTGAGTGAGAGAGAGACAGAGATAGAGTGAGTGTGCATGTGTTTGTGTGCGTGTTAGTATGTGTGTGAGAATGCATATTTCTGCATCTAACACTGTCATGTTGGGTGCCATGGAATCAAAGCACCATTACGAGAGGCAGCAACGAAGATGAGACTTAATGTGTTTGTGGAATGGAAACTAACTAATCAGCTTTAGGAGAGCACTTATTGGAGCATTGGAAACTAATCAAAGTGAAGAATGGGGCTATTCAAGTCCAGGAACAAAGCATTCAGTCTCCCAGAGAGGACAAAGGAAGACATATTAAAGAATTAGAGTTACTGCATTAACAGCCCGCCACACCCTTTATTCATGTTGTTTTATTTACTGCTGGGCCCACCGACTGCCCTTACCCTACCACCGCTTACTTTATGAAACATCTAATACACTGACCCTTCTCTAAATTCACCAAAGAATCCCAGATACTGATGGTTTGAATTTACTGTCTGAATACAATGACAAAATTCCACGAGGATCTGCATTTTTTAATGAACCGTAAGTCTCAAGCTACAAATCAAACGACGCTATAAAAGAAAACTGCCTAGAGTCTCCTCCTAGTGAAATGCCGTTCTCAGATTTGCTATCTTTAGCATGCCATCAGGATAGCACTTTATTTTACAGTACAGTAAATACCTGGTATGTAGCAGATAATTATGTGGTAAGAAGAAGTAATTGCTGGTAATTATTTTGTCCAGTTTAAAAAAATAAAAATAAATACCAGAATGGCAACATTCACACAGTAATTTTGAAGTAACTAACAGACAATCTTAAAATCAAAAGATACCACTTGTTCACTCAACATAATAATGAATGACACTGTGGGAAGAGGACTGTAAAATAAAATGATGAGGTATCAACAATGGTAAAGTAGTAGTAGTAGTAGTAGTAGTAGTAGTATAGTGACTTGGTAGTAATATTGAATGTATAAGCATTATTGTAGAGCTGTTGACTTTGCCATTGTTGGTACCTCAAAGTATTGTGTAGTGACTGCAGAACTAAGTGTGATCACTTCATTTTACAGTCATCTTGCCACAGTATTAACCATGAATAATACACTTACTGAATGCAGTGCACCTTAAATGTTAATACCAGTGAGTATTAAGGTATTACAACTTCTTAAACACATAATACCTGGCAGGTTTTCAGTTAATACAAAGATTAATTGCATAGCATTTTTATAGAATTTGACAAAATGATTATCAGCAATTACGCAAATTCTTACCACATAATAATACACATCAGGTATTTAACGTATTATGAAATACAGTGCAACCAATTTTCAAACCCAACCATACAGTCTACATCAACAACAATCCAAGCTTTCCTCATAACTTCAAATCCAAGGCTTACCACAGTATAAAGAGGCAGTGGCATCTTCCCTCCCTCACAACAAACCAACAACCCTAAGAACATCTGTGAGATTTTAAAGCTTTTTCTCATAGGTTTGAATCCCATTATGCATATAAGCGGTAGCCCCTCTACCTCAGAATGAACTGAAAGATTCTGAAATTTCCTGTCAGCCTCTGTAATCTATTTTTAATACCCTTCTATGGAGGGCTCCTGGCTGTGTTTCCCAAGAAGCCCAATGACAGCAGAATAAATGGTCTTTTTATTTGTCGTCTCTTTAATACACATATAAAGCCCCCTCCCGACTCGGCTTCCGAGTGCAAGTACGGGCCACGGCTGCCAAAAGAGCAAACATAAAAATTTGCGAGCGGCTTGATAAAAGCCAGATAGCGGAAGGTAATGAGAGAAGAATTTCATTAAATCAGAGACATTTTTCACCCAAACGGAAAAGGAAAACAACGGTCCCGTTCTTATCGTCAAATTACATCAAAAGAAGGAGCTTTTTGCGCTTTGCCAGTGACTGGTTTGCTGTGTGCATTTCTACCCCCATTTCTAAACACTGTTGACACTTTGGTGTGTGTCAGCCCACAACTCTGACAATGGTGATAAGAGACACACAATTACAATTCCCACACTTCCTCTACAGGCACACACACACACACACACACACATACATACACACACACACACACACACACACACATATATAGACACAGAGGAACAAACTTACAGCTCAATTGTAGACGTATGAGTTACGAGATGGGTGTACGGAACAAAATGGTCATGGCTGGATTTATGGATTGTTTGCGTTTCAATAAGAGGGGAATTAGAAAAGAGGGAGAGGGAAAGCAAAAGAAAGGTGTGTGTGTGTGTGTGCGCGCGCACGCGTGTATGTGTTTTGTGTCTGCGGCAATGCTGTAGCAGAGCAGAGTGACAATGAACAGGAGAAAAAGAGAACATGATTGAGTGGGACATTTTGTCAGCTGCTGACGTGAGCTGGAGTCTGGATTGGGTGTTTGTGTGTGTGTGTGTGTATGTGTGTGTGTGTATGGGGGTATACCAAAGTCTGAGGCACCCTAGACCTATTCTTTTCTTCTTTATTGGCATTCTAAAGCAGCACCCTCTGCGCTAACCTGACTAGTGCCATGGTTGTTGATAGGTCTGCCAGTGCCCATGTCCTCTCTGATTGTGTGTGTGTGTGTGTGTGTGTGTGTGTGTATGTGTGTGTGTGTGTGTGTGTGTGATGGATTGTGTGCTAGATGGCTTCTAATGGTGGCTTTCAAAGAGAAGTGGACATGAACCAATGGATAATTTAATAGTGTTGGTGGGAGACAAAGCCGTTTTTTCTTCTAAATAGCGCTACTTAGGCATCAGTATCAAAAGGATTATAGCATGAAAGGGATTATAGGCCTTTTGTGACAACAAATTAAACATCATGCATGAGTGTTTGAACACAAGTTTGCATGTGCATGGACACACGCACAGACACACACACAGAAATACATATGCGAGGCCTCAGGAGTGAATGGCACAGCTGCAAAATAGTGTCAGAGAAGCAGACCGGTTTCCTTTTAGAGGACAGATGGCTGTCTCGCATACACACATTCTCCACCGAAATCAACATCCTCCCCCGCTCCGTGCTAAATACATGCCTCTGATTTCAATTAAACTCTCTAACAGGATGACTAAACTCATTCCTCAGGTTGCAATACTATGTTTTGGTTAATTCACAGGCAACTATGCTCACAGGCATACTGTAGGACTCTTGGGTTTTCAGCCTGAGAGACATTCACGAACGTACCCTACCAGTCAAAAGTTTGGACACACACATTTTTCTTTATTTTTACATTTTAGAACAATAGTAACGACATCAAAACTATTAAATAACACAAACAGAATTATGCAGTGACTAAAAAATATGTTAAATCCGACCTATCTTATAGGTAGATTTTAGATTCTTTAAAGTAGCCGCCCTTTGCCTTGATGGAAAGGCAAAGGCTTTGGAAAGAAATTCATACATAGGCATCATCTTCACTTATTATATTTGTCTAAGAAACAAATTTCGAGCATTTAAGCATAAGCCTTTAGATCAAAATGGCTAAGATAATGAAAAACATAGTACTTTCAATCAGGTGTGTCCAAACTTTTGACTGGTAATGTATAGCTCTTGATGGCATGAAAGACACTTTAGTAAATGGTTAACCAGGATCACATGGTTGGGGTTAGATGTGTGAGGGGATGCAAGGTGGTGAATAAAGAGAGCAGAAACTTGATGGGTAATGTGGCTAGCCACAAAACTGGAAGACACAGGATATGTAGGTTAAATGATAATAAATAATAATACATTTATGTATGTAGCACTTTTCGCAACATAGCATTTTAAAAATATATAAAATAATAAAAAGTAATTGCATAAAATGACTTAAAAAATAAACTATATTCCCTGCTAGCATAAATGACAACTGTAACAGGCACACATTCTATTCTCTCTCTCTCACACACACACACACACAAAACATCTCACAACTCAAGCGTGAGGCAGCTGGATGCATTGAAATACAACTAGACAAACTTATGGGGCCTTGTCTCCTCTCCTCACTCCCTTTCCTCCCGTGCATCTGTTTCCATCCTCTCTCACACGCTCCCTGTCTCTTCTTCTCTTTCTTTTTTTTCTGTTCCCTGGTTGCCGTGTGGGCACAATGTGAGCTGTGTTTGCCTCCCGTGGCAATATGTTTCCCAGACAGAGAAAGAAACTGGAAACAAGTCTGCCTGTGCTTGTGCAATACACTCTCACACACACACACGCATATTTACAGATGCTTCTGCGCACACACGCACACACTTATAAACACACATACCGTGCATACACGCTTTCACTTACAAATACACAGACAGACACGCACACACTCATACACACACACACACACACACACACACTGTTCAGAGTGAAGAGCCCAGAGATTTTTAGAGCAGATTGATATGGAAGTCTCAAGGTTGGAACAGAATAACAAGGGACTGCCATAGTCAAAGAGACAACTGTTGGCAACCATACGTTTGTGCCAACACACACACACGCATGCACATACACACATACACACATACACACACACACACACACATGCCAGCACTCAGCTGTAACCACACACATCAATAGATATCCGCACAAGTCACACATCTGTCCTGCGTACATGCAAATGGTTCTATATTGCTGCTGTGTGTACTGCTGACACACGCATGCTTCATACTTCACTGCAAACGGTGCCATGTAAATCACATATTTGCATCAAAGCATAAAGTTATACCCAGTTCATTTAGTGTTGCAGTTGTGTGCCATGGAGGTGGTGTGCTTTGAGATTCTGTTGCTAAAGACACATCTGTTCAGACTGGCTTTGGTTTAGCCTCTGTGTCTGTAATTCTGTGTGTTTTTATGTCTTATTGTGTTTATGTCTTACTTTTTTCTGGTCTTATTTGAGCTATTTTACTCTTGTGAAGCACTTTGCGAATTTGCTCTGTAAAAGGTGCTGTATAAATAAACTTTACTTTCTTACTTACTCACTGTTTACATGCATATAAAATTCTTATTTGTTCAAATTTGTCAAATTTGTTGAATTTGACTATTTGATGGTCTATTCTGTGTTTTGTTCTGTTTCTATTTTGCAGCACCAGTGTTATATAAGCATATGTACTAAACTTTGTGTGTCATTTCAGAACACTCAATAATTTGAGTGCTGTAGATTTGATTTAGGGGCTGGCTAGATTCATGGTTCTCCTGGTGATTTTAAAGGGTCATTTCACTCCTAATACATCTTGTTGTAATTAATGCTCAAAGGATTGCTAAGGTCTTTATTTAATTAAACATTTGGTCGTATTGCACTGCCTGCATTTAAATTTAAATTGAATTGACTGTACTATGTATGAAAAACTGCATTGTAGCTTGTACACTTGCCAACAGTATCCCTGCATGAGGGTTTAGGCCATTCAGTTTCTCATTTTGATTGTTTCACTACACTGTGATTAAAAGCCTGGAATAAGTGTTCTCCAGATAACTCAGAGGCCAAATTCAAACTCATTAACTCTCAATAACTGTCAGACCAAATGAAAATGTTTTGATCACAATACACTTGCGCACACATGTGCATGCCAGCACTAAAATGTAAACATAGTGTGTGGTATTTGGATGGGGATGATACCATGTCATTTCCAGGGATTTGACTAAAAGGTTTTCAATAATCTTAAAAAAAGACTTTATGCATGAAGAACTATCACTTGAAACAGTATTTGTAATCTGAATCTAATGGAATATGATGCTGATGCTTATGATGCTTGTCTAATCATGGAGAAGAAAAGCACCTACCCCCATATTACTGTGATGAGAACGTAATGAGAAAAATACAGCGTTGTGGACCTCAAATTATACTTTAAGCAGTCATGCATCCCCACAATAAAATAACAGAGAAAAGATGCACTGTCACAAAACTAAATTCTTTGTCATGTAAGGTGATACCTGCTAGTCATGTTCTATAGTAGTGCTTTGTGTTCATGAG
>NW_027280142.1:0-10000 GCF_046629955.1 Centroberyx affinis
CGTACCAATTACACCTGAAATAAATAAAATAAACAGCATTGTATTTGATTAGAATATTTGTAGTGACCTCTGCAAATTTTAACTTTTGTTGCTTTCAGGGGAGCTGCCAGTGGCTGCCCCGTAATTTGCACCCTGTTTCTATGTGTGTGTGTGTGTGTGTGTATGGATGAGAGAGAGAGACTGAGAGAGAGAGAGGAATCGCCTATTCCTCGTCCCCACCCCAGGGAAAACAATATCAGCTGCAGTCTAACTGTCGCCAAAACTCACTACATAACCCAATTTGCAGTATTAAATGACAAGGTATGACTGCGTTCCTCTTCTAACCTACTTCCATCCCTCCTTCCCTCCTTCCCCAGGTGAGCCCACCCCCTCTTTTGCCCAGGGTTGCCAGCTCTTGGCTGGGGAAGAGCCGGAGGAAAGTCCCTGGCTTTGGTTCGGGCCCAGTGCTGGGAATCCACCTCTGAAACCGAGGAGGGAGAGAGAGAGAGAGGAGAACTGGGAAGTCTGCCACCAACTGGAAAACAAGTGGGAATGGGGGAGTGTGGCTTTCACGCCTCCACTCCACTCCTTCAACGCTCTGTCTTCCATCGCTCCGTCTCTGTGCTGTTCATTCGGCATTCTTCCCCTCTTAACATCTTTATATCTCACTCCATCCCTCAGCCCGGTTCCCGTTCCCCTCCCTCCCAGCTCATTGCTCCCTCCTAGTGTGCTGTAATGGTCCACAGGGAGACTCTTGGCTGCTGCCCACCAAATACAACTAACATGACTGATTCAAGAACCAAAAGACTGGACAGGACGGAGAGGGAGAAAATGTGTTCTCCCTCTGTGTGTGTGTGTGTGTGTGTGTGTGTGTGTGAGTGAGAGAAAAAGTGTAGGCCAGTACGAGCTGACATGAAAATTGGCCAAATGAGGAATAGAGAGAGAGAGAGAGACAGAGACAGAGACACAGAGAGAGAAAGAGAGAGAGAGAGAGAGAGAGAGAGAGAGAGAGAGAGAGAGAGAGAGAGAGAGAGAGAGAGAGAGAGCTGTTAAAGTCATCCACAGATAGGACAGGCTATAAGAGACCACCCATAGCTCTAACTGGGCCCTATTAAAATACTCTCAACACTTCACCATTTATGTATGTCTGTGTGCATTTGTGTGTGTGTGTGTGTGTGTGTGTGTGTGTGTGTGTGTGTGTGTGTGTGTGTGTGTGTGTGAGACAGAGAGTGGGACAGCTGTGGAGAATATAAGTTACATGGTGACATTTAGCAGATGTGCTAGCCATGCGTGCAGACGCATGCGCAAAAGCAGACACACACACACACACACACACACACACACACACACACAGACACTAAAACATTACCAAGACATGACCGACTCCCAAATCATGATATTACTCAGATATTACTCAGATAAAATGACGCCAATGGAAAGAAAATATGAGGAAGTTATATTTTTACAACCTGGCCCTCTCCGTTCAAACCTCTGTCCTTGCTCAATATCTGGACTCCATTTCCCTGTTCTGCATTCAAAATAATGTGGATCAAACCAACTCAGCATTTACTGAACAACTAGAGGTCAACAGGCCAATTCCACATAAGAGCAACCTAACAGCCGCTGACAGCCTTCTCCAATGTCAGCCCTTAGTGAACGCAGGTATCATCTCCCAGGCAATGAGAAGAGCCGAATGTACCAAACCAGGAAGTGGATATCGTCTCCCTGCCAATGAGAGGAGCTGGGGGGCACTGAACCGTTCGACAGCCACTGCAGTCCAGTCGATCAAAAGCGTTGAGGGGTATATTGAACAAGGAAGTGGGTACAGCTTTCCAGCCTCTGGGCAGAGCTGAGCAGACAAATCGTATTCTTCTAAATGTAGGCTGCTAGCATGGCGTGCTGCGCTCAGATGACGCCTATTAATACCTCCACTACCCAACTAGAGCCACTTTAGACTGCCTTATGTAACTGCAGGGTCACAGAGGGCAGGGACAGAGATAGACTATGGCTGAGGAAGTGTATACTCAAACATACAGGAATACAGTCCTCTACACACACACATACACATGCCACTCTCTGCCTACACTGGAGTTTGCGTGCCAGCACACTCATAAGCAGGCACATACACACACACACACACGCGCGCGCGCACGCGCGCACACACACACACACACACGCACCCACACACTCCAGGCATGCCATAGCAGCAGTGCAAGAGCAGCTGGTAAGACCAGGTGGGGGACAGATGCCCCGCCTCTGGCTTGGCCTGTAGCCATGGTAACACAAAGGGGCCCGACCAATGGCTGCAGTCTCTGGGGAGGAGGAGGAGGAGGTGGGGGCAGCATGTCTCTGGTTGACACCCAAAGCTATTCAGATGATATGGCCCACCCACGTTAAACCACTTCCCTGCCAAATTATGACAATTAGAAGCTGTAATTGACTTATGCTGCATGTTTCTGTGGGTTCCTGATTTCAGCCAGTGTTGGGCAACAGTCATTAGGATGAACAAATCTGGCATCATTCAAATCAACAGGGACATTACCACAAAAATCAGGAAGTGTCTATTTGGAAACTTTGACCCTTTTGTTTTGTATAGAGGCTGTTTCCCACATAGAGAAACTCTGTTTACATGAGTTCCTGTACATGTAACAATAACTGTAAAATATTATGTTATGGTGTGTTGAAAGAGTTGAACTCATGGTAGTCCCACAGGCTCACAGAAGAAAGACAGAGAAGGGCAAATTTGTGTGCGGCAGTTAGATAAAAGTACGAGAGAAAGAATCGCAGAGACCAAGACAGAAACCAAAAGAGAACGAGAAAAGCAGAGCGATGAGTGAGAGCTGGTTAGATCAGAGGCTGCTGGCTACCAATTACTAGAGGATGATGCGTGTGTGGTTTGTGTGTGTGCGAGAGAGAGACAAAGATTGAAAGAGAGAGGGACAGAGACAGAGAGTTGAGTTTGTCGACAGAGGTGGCCAGCAGGGTCAACACTCATTTCTCTATGTCAGCGCAGGAGGGAAAGACAGAGGGATGGAGAGAGTGAAGAAAAGCACAGCCACGGGGAGGGGGAAACAAAGGAAGCCAGAAGGAAAGACAAAGACAGCAGAGACAGAAAGGGAGATGGAGACGCTGACCATGAGTTCCTTTCAATTAGCAATAGGGCAGTGAAATGATGCAAGCCAAGCCAGAAACAGAAAGAAAAAGAGGGAAGTGAAAGATAAAACCACATCCAGCGCTTATTTTCTTTCTCACCAGCACATATCTCTGTCTCATCTCTGTCTGCAGGGCCAATAATCAGGTCCTCGCTCTATTACTATATATATATAAATAATGTTTGGAAACAGAGAAATAAATCGAAGAAAGACTCAAAGGAAAACATAAACATAGAAAGTGATGGAGGGAATATTCTCTCTCTGTGTCTCTCTCACTTTGCCTCTCACTCTCTCTCACCCTAAAGTGAGGCTCTTTCTTCTCTGAACTAATGACAGTTAAATCAAGGGAAAACATCCCAACATAAACACACACACACACACACACAGAGTGATGCCAGTGTTAACACATACTGCTTGCCATCATTTGACAGGATATGACATAGGCATCAGGACATGCTGCGCCACCATCAGCATCTAGTGAGAGAAAACGCCTCTGTGTGTGTGTGTGTGTGTGTCTGACATAGCAGCCTCTGACATTTGTCACAGTGCGTTAAATCTCTCTTCTCCTCCTCTTTTTCATCCCCCATCTGCTTTCTATCCATCTCTCTCTCTTTTCTCACTCATTTTTCTTGGTGGGCACTGTGGCTAAATGAAAAGTTAAAAATAGAGAAACGTTTGCGTTTCGCTTCGTTGACACACACACACACACACACACACACACACACACACACACACACAAAGAGAATGGAAAACTAGGAGAGGACTTCCCTGGACCAAAATAGGAGAGAGGAGAAAAATGCAAAGTTTCCAGAGCGTCAGCTGAGTGCGCTGGACTGTCACAAGACTGCTTTTTATAGAAGTACTCTTTATTGTGTCTCTCGCTCATTTTCTCTCTCCATCTCTCACTCTCTCACGTGCACACATAAACACACACACACATGCCCAGCTCTCTTGCCCTTTCGCTTCCTCCTACCTCTCTCCCACTGCTCCACAGAGAGAAGCAGGAAGTGTGTATTTAGCAGGGGAAGCAGTCCATACAGAACATTGAGGAAGTCCTGGTCCCTAGATTGCGCTCTCTCATACACACACGCAAACACACACACACACACAGGCAATTACACCAACATGCAATCAAAGATAGGATTGATTGGAGCTGGTGTCAATTACGCAGTGACGCATCTGAGCTGATGTTATAAGCCTGTACACACACACACACACACACCAATTGATGAATCTATTCCAGCTGTGCTGATGACTTGAAGCTATGGAGAAATTAAATATCCACTCTCTCTCACACTCTCTGCCTCTAATGTTGATGCCATACAATGTGTAATTTGGGAGGAACGCTCAGTTCATGTGTTGATTACATTAGGTGGAAATCAAATTGAATTACATTGGGATTGAACTGCCACATGCGCACCCAATCAGGTGTGTACAAACACATATACACAGTGGCAAAAAACCAAGATGACATACCAAACCAAGCCTCTCACTCACTCCCTTTCTCCTGCTCTCTCACTCATGTGCACACACACACACACTCACACACTCACACATTCACACACTCACACACTCTTTAGGAAATTTCAAAAACATAACACAGGCTAATAGATTCCTCAAATGGTAACCACACGTTGCTATTAGCTCATTATACACAGATGGAGCTCGCTCGCTCACACTCGTTCTCTCTCTCCACTCACCAGCAAAGCCATTCCTGTCCCAAAAGACCGGACACACATATACATGCGCAAACACAAACACACACACCATTAAGCAGCAGCATGGGCGCTCAGCAGGATTTAGAGGACAATTAAAAAGCTCAATTAGACTTATATTCCTATTTCCAGAAATGAGCGCGTTACAGATGGCGTGGCTCGCTCTCTGCGTTTAAAAACACACACTTTGTTGTTCCCCTCCTGGGAACACACAGGGGAGACACAGAGAGAGGGAGGGATCTGAGGTAAATACGTCTAGCGGTGGTGCATCTGCCAAGCTGTTGAGATGAGTGGCTGAAACCGAGGGAAACATGGACTGATGCAAATACACATTGCATCCTTAGAACAGAAGAGGGTTGATATTGTATGTATTCACAAACAGCTCTCCTCTATAGGCTAAAATCCCTTTGGTAATATTTGCTCACTTGCTGTGTATGGCTGACTGTAGAAGCATAAAACAGAATATAACTGCCTGCTGAGTGTATGTGTGGACAGACACAAGCACTCCCCCCCTCCCTCCTTCCTTAAACTATTTAAAATTCTTCCTGCCCAGACACTCCCTTTTCTCTAGTCTTTTCTTCCAAGTTCCCCTCCTTCCCTTTCTTTTCTCTCCCTCCCTCCCTCGCCTCTGCTCTGTTTCCAGTAAAACTAAGTATCACAGTTCCATTGTCTGCCTCTCCTGCATCCTCCAAGGTTTCCATGCCAAGTCTGTTGAGTCAGCCGCTGCATAAATATAGTGTGTGTGTGTTTGTTTGTGTGTGTGCGTGCTTGCTTGTGTAAATTGCTCTTGGCCAGGTCGTAAACTTTGAATACACAATACCTTTCCATTGAGAAATAGTCACAAGACACGCACACACACACACATACAAGAGGCATATGGTCCAACCTGTGGGTTTCCTCCAGCCCATTTGCATAAGGGCAATGCTTCATTGTCCGCCCTAACTGGGTATGCACACACACACACACACACACGCACACACGCACACACACACACACACACACAGGCATGCAGAGGGGGCAGTAAATTCAAACCCACACAATACAAACCCCCGCAATGGACACGGTGGGAGTGACGGCTGATGCCAGAAAACACACTGAGTCCCTGAGTTCATCGAGAGGTAAGCTTGCTGCACACTCACAGTATAGCATATGATGCAGCTTGTTCAACAATGACAGAATTTTGGCAACGTATAAAAGACTTTTTTTTTGTCATTCAACATGTGGCCAGCATCTCCAAGAAGTTCAGTCTTTGAGGAAATTGTAAAAAAAAAAAAAAAAAAAGATTTTTTTTCCAGCTGATATCCATATGTTTTTTGGCAGTTCAATGCATTATCAATGGTTTCGCTTATTCCCAAAGTAATGCAAGTTTAGCTGCTTGTGGGAGGCAATACCAACTATCAATTACAAGAGAAAAAAGAGCCAAATGGGAAATAAGCAGGTTCTGCGGGACACCAACAACATTTAAAATAATAATCTGTGACATTTTCATAAAAATCAGTGTCTGTTTTGTCCTATATCCAGTTGATTTAAATTTTTAGATTTGATGTTCTAAACACTCAGTGTCAGGTATATTAAGACCGGGACCTACAGAAACTCAAATTCGACAGAAGATCCAAGGAAAAAGGGGTCACAGTACTGGAAACACTGATTTATTACAGTGCCAAAAAACAAAAAAACACAGCATTGACTGCTTAGTACCAAAGATGTCGCCAAAGTAACCAAGAAAAAAATCTTGTGGATGACCACTTTGCACATTAACACCGTAGAATGAATATGTGAAAAAAGGTGTTTCCTTTTACACAAGGCCGTACTTCCAGCCGCCCTCGTAACCCGACTACACCCTGGCAAATCAACAACCGGCACCTCCTGGGCATGGAATTAAATGCGCCCCTAAAAAAAAAAAAACAAGGGGCTGGAGGTTCTTTGAAGGAGGTCTGCACTGTCAAATCTCTCTGAGAAAATATCAGAGGAGACTGTAAGCCTCGCCAATATCCCCCTCTAGCCTAAACTCTCTCTCTCTCTCTCTCCAACCCTTCCTCTCACCCCTTCTCCCGCTCTCTCTCTAACCGTCCGTCCCACTCCTTCTCCCTCTCTCTCTCTCTCTCTCTAACCCTCCTTCTCTCTCGCTCTCTCTCTCTCCGTCTATTCCGGCGGTCAAATTAACAGCTAGCCAGGCCTTTCTAGCAGCTAATTGGTGGGGTCTGACAGAGAGGTGCCCTCAATTTCCACCGTCGCCTCACTCCGTTCTCTCTCTCCCTCTCCCTCTCCCTCTCCCTCTCTACCCCCCGAAACCCCATCAGCTCACATTGGAGATGGGCTCTAGCCCACGGCAGCCTGGGAGAATTGGAGACGAACACGCACACACATTCAGATGTACACACACACACACACACACAGAACAATTTGTGTTCATATACCCAGAAATGCAAGCGCAAGAAGTAAGAACTGTGAATGTACGCACACACACACACACACACACACACACACACACACACACACAGCACTAACACAGAGTTGGAGTTGAGAGGTCCCAGTGGGAAAAGCCACTTTCCGGAACGTTTTACCCAATTTGCATTGCTCCTGGCTCCAACGCTCTCTCTGAGGAGAGGATATGGGAATGAAGAGGAAGTCGCAGGGTGTGTGTGTATGTGTGTGTGTGTGTGTGTGTGTGTGTGTGTGTGTGTGTGTGTGTGTCTCCAAAGGGTGTCATAACTAAGGGGTAGGGGAAAACTTGTAGGTCAGTTAAGTCAGCACTAAGAAATATGCATCTTTCAATGCCTGAGAACAGAGAAAAACCTTAATTGCACATTTTAAACACAGTCTCCTAACATACCCATTTGTATGTATGTATGTTTTGAGGTTAGCTCTTTCATTCATCTATCCATGAATCAATCATCCAGTCATTCATCTATCCATTCATTCATTCACATGAATGAATGAATAAATAAATTTGACTGCTAATAAAATTGTCTCTATATAAATGTGTGCCGAAGAGAGTCGCTCCATGATAAATGTTATGAACACATTAACAGTGAATGGATTTAGCTGGATGTGAATGAGAAGGCCACACAACAGCACACACGGGCAATAACACACACTCTGGTAAACACCCAAGGTTTCAAACATGAGGCCATGCCCCTTGTGGCTCTTACCAATCTACAGAGGACCTTGGATTCTTAAAACTGCCACACACACACACCCAGAGTGACGCAGGACCAATGCATTAGAGAGATGATGCAATGAGAGGAGTCAGAGCCTCAAGCAATCAGTCTGATTAAGCGTGTGTGTGTGTCACCTCTCCTCTCCTCTCATCTCCTTCTCCTCCACTCCAGCTCTCTTCTCTGATCCTTTACTCGCATGTTCCTCAGAGGAATTGGGTTGTTTTCCATGATTTCACATTATATCACCTGGCTAGGTGCATGTTGAAGCACGAGTGTGACGGCTGTCAATTCATGCATGGATGGGTAGAATGATGGGTGGATGGCAGAGAGGCCTAGTGGTTAGTTAAGGTCATAGGTTTGATTCCCAAAACAGCTGATGTGTGTCCATCCAGCTGATGTGTGTCCTGTCAAAGTGTCCTTGAAATGTATGAATGACCAAACACTCACCTGATCTTTAGTCTGTGGCCGTTGGAGGTCACTAACAATTACACCTCCAATCGAAAGCTTATTTTCCTTAAAGCCTGCCTCTTAACTCTAATCACCTAGAGGGACGAACAATAGCCAGGAGTTCCTGAGCGCTGCCTGGCCTACCTTCTCCTAGATTAACTCACCTCAGGCCCTTTCCAATAACTCTAAGTGGCTCCATGCCGTTACTACGCTTCCTTGATTTTCACTGATGGAAAAGTGACGGATATGTGGAAGTGGGTGGAGTAAAAGTCACTTGTGTCTATCCTTATGTTGTTTAACACTGGGATCTCTGCACTTGAAGGGAAGAGATTGAGGACAGGACATTGCTTGACCGAGATCTGAATTGTGGTCAAATCTGTGCAGAAAGATGTCATGTTACCACAGAATTTGAATACCGAATGACACACTGACTTAACTTGGCACATATCTCAGTGGTATTATATGCCAATGCCAAGTTAAGTCAGTGTGTCATTCGGTTTTCAAATTCTGTGGTAACATGACATCTTTCTGCACAGATTTGACCAGACAGCAGTCAGATGACTTCCATGTTAACACAATGTAGGATATATACATTTATTTTAAATTTCTGTTATATATCTGTTATATGATATTGACACAGTGCCACATATCAGATTAAATGGTATTGTATTGTGACCCATAGTATCAATATCAAGTCGTATTGTGAGGTCCTTGAATACCTTGCCCTAACACAGACACACACACACACACACACAGAGACACAGACAGTCTGGCAGAAGTCTCAGAAGGTGAGCAGGGTAGAATAGCAGCTGTGCCAGTTACTGTACATGAACTTTATCTTTCTGCCTCTCTCTGTCTCTCTAACACACTCCATTCCCAGCGGCAGCCTTGACCCTCTTGCCTCCTCTTCACTCCACTGCACCTCTAAATGCAGCCATTTTGGCTCCCGTAGGGCCCATGATAGAGCCTCGGTCGCCTCCCGGCCACATTCATACCACTGGGCCTGTAATGAAACTATGGATTTTCCATTGGAGTCCCGACACTAACTGTCTGCTTGCCGTGCATCCATTCTCTGTGGCACAATTCAATATAAGTAAAGCTGAGAGGAGAGGAGAGGAGAGGAGAGGAGAGGAGAGGAGAGGAGAGGTTTTCGACTACAGGGCCAAGCAGAGTGTACTCACATACTTTTAATGCTAGGTAGATCTTGTCAAAAGATTTAATTTTATTATGGGCTACAAACATTTAGTCCAAAATACCAACCACTCCCTCATTTTGGACGTGTTTTAAACAGTTTTTCTTAGTCCTGGCTAGCTCCACTTGGTCCTGCTATGGTACGGGGACTAATGAGGGACTTAGTTAATAGAGTACAGATTAGAGCAGTGGAAATGGATTGTGATCATACCAATAATGAAGAGAGACGTATTACTAGTGCAGTTGTAAAGACATGCAATATCAAAGCAATAGAGAGAGGAGACTGAATGCTGTTCACATCCACTGTGCTCAGTATGCATGAGCATGTGCACGTGCACACACACAAACAGAGAAC